>NC_064930.1:67285055-67585055 GCF_023897955.1 Schistocerca gregaria
GTGCAAGTCTTTCGATTTGACGCCACTTCGCCGACTTGCGCGTCGATGGGGATGAAATAATGATGATTAGGACAACACAACACCCAGCCCCTAAGCGAAGAAAATCTTCGACGCAGCCGGGAATCGAACCCGGGCTCTTAGGATTGACAATCTGTCGCGCTGACCACTCAGCTACAGGGGGCGGACCCGTAAAACTGTTAAAAACATGTGACCCCATTATTTGCAGTCGGAAGCTCTGTCAGTTGCATCACAAGACACCTGTTGGATGCAGACACTCTGCTGAGTATGTTCTAGAGAGGAAATAAGCGCTATGATTTTCCAAGAATAATTTTATTCTGCTTTGAGTCATAGCTCATGACTGATACTGAGAATATAGTTATAATATACCGACTCATTTGCAAAAGCTCAACGATTCGGTAGTTTTCAGCAAGTTTCAAATGGTTCAAATGGCTCTGAGCACTATGCGACTTAACTTCTGAGGTCATCAGTCCCCTAGAACGTAGAACTACATAAACCTAACCAACCTAAGGACATCACACACATCCATGCCCGAGGCAGGATTCGAACCTTTGACCATAGCGGTCGCGCGGTTCCAGACTGTAGCGCCTAGAACCACGCGGCCACCCCGGCCGGCTCATCAGGTTTAATGAGATTGCGGGCAGAAGGGAAAGAATGTTCGTCGTTGCACATATCGCCGCTTTAAATGGGCGGAGGATAAATGCATTAACTTGCGCAAGGATTCCACTATCAGCATTCACAAAATTCGTTTCTGCATTTGCATTTGCATTTTCCATCCCTAGATAGCTAAACGTTTTGCATAAAAAGTATGGAGAAACATCGCAACGTAACTTCGGTTAAGGCTCCTATAACAAACGTATAGCTTCGTCTACTCCTGGTCTATGACGTCACCAGAGCATTAGCCAATAACAGACACTTATTGATCACGTTACCCGATCTTGATATCTGACAACTTTTATGCTTTAATTACATAAAAATAAAAGAGATTGTGTGAGAATACTGACCGTAAATGCTACTTATATGTTACAGTCAGAATAAAAACAATCCGAACCGTATGTTGTTGTTGTGGTCTTCAGTCCAGAGACCGGTTCGATGCAGGTCTCCATGCTGCTATATCCTGTGCAAGCTTTCTCATCTTCCAGTACCTACTGCAACCTACATCCTTCTGAATCTGCTTAGTGTATTCATCTCTTGGTCTCCCTCTACGATTTTACCCTCCACGCTCCCCTCCAATACTAAATTGGTGATCCCTTGATGCCTCACAACATGTCCTACCAACCGATCCCTTCTTCTTTTCAAGTTGTGCCACAAACTCCTCTTCTCCCCAATTCTATCCAATACTTACTCATTAGTTATGTGATCTACCCATCTAATCTTCAACAGTCTCCTGTACTACCACATTTCGAAAGCTTCTATTCTCTTCTTCTCTAAGCTATTTGTCGTCAATGTTTCGCTTCCATGAATGGCTACTTACAAATACTTTCAGAAATGACTTCCTGACACTTAAACCTATACTTGATGTTAACAAGTTTCTCTTCTTCAGAAACGCTTTCCTTGCCATTCCCAGTCTACATTTTATATCCTCTCTACTTCGACCATCATCAGTTATTTTCTCCCCAAATAACAAAACACCTTAACTACTTTGTCTCATTTCCTAATCTAATTCCCTCAGCATCACCCAACTTAATTCGACTACATTCCATTATCCTCGTTTTGCTTTTGTTGATGTTCATCTTATATCCTCCTTTCACGACTGTCCATTCCGTTCAGCTACTCTTCCAAGTCCTTTGCTGTCTCTGATAGAATTACAATGTCATCGGCGAACCTCAAAGTTTTTATTTCTTCTCCGTGGATTTTAATATCTACTCCGAATTTTTCTTTTGTTTGCTTAACTGGTTGCTCAATATACATATTGAATAACATCGGGGAGAGGCTACAACCCTGTCTCACTCCCTTCCCAACCACTGCTTCCCTTTCATGCCCCTGGACTCTTATAACTGCCATCTGTTTTCTGTACAAATTGTAAATAGCCTTTCGCTCCTTGTTTTTTACCGCTGCCACCTTCAGAATTTGAAACAGTATTCCAGTCAACACCGTCAAAAGCTTTCTCTAAGTCTTCAAATGGTAGAAACTTATGTTTGCCGTTTCTTAACCTACGTTCTAAGATAAGTCGTAATGTCAGTATTGCCACACGTGTTCCAATATTTCCACGGAATCCAAACTGATCTTCCCAAGGTCGGCTTCTACCAGTTTTTGCATTCATCTGTAAAGACTTCATGTCATCATTTTGCAGTCGTGACTTATTAAAGTGATAGTTCGGTAATTTTTACATCTGTCAACACCTGCTTTCTTTGGGATTGGAATTATTACGTTCTTCTTGAACTCTAAGGGTATTTCGCCTGTGACATACATCTTGCTCACCAGATGGTAGAGTTTTGTCAGGACTGGCTCACCCAAGGCTGTCAATAGTTCTAATGGAATGTTGTCTATCCCTGGGGCCTTGTTGCGTCTCAGGTCTTTCAGTGCTCTGTCAAACTCTTCACGCAGTATTATATGTCTCATTTCATCTTCATCTAGTTACTCTTCCATTTACATAATATTGTCCTCTAGTACGTCACCCTTGTAAAGACCGTATATATACTCCTTCCACTTTCTGCTTTCCCTTCTTTGCTTAGAACTGGATTTCCATCTGAGCTCTTGATATTCAAAGAAGTGGTTCTCTTTTCTCCAAAAGTCTCTTTAATTTTCCTGTAGGCAGTATCTATCTTACTCCTAGTGAGATATGTCTTTACATCGTTAAGTTTGTCCTCTAGGTATCCCTGCTTAGCCATTTTGCACTTCCTGCCGATCTTATTTTTCAGACATTCCTTTTTTGCCTGCTTGATTTACTGCATTTTTGTATCTTCTACTTTCATCAGTTACATTCACTATATCTTTTGTTACCCAACGATTTCTACTAGCCCTCGTCTTTTTCCCTACATGATCCCCTGCTACCGTCACTATTTCATGGCTCAAAGCAACCGTATTTTAACATAGAGAAACAGCCTAATGTGATCGCGTGTAAAGAGGAGTTTAAAGTAGACTGCGGCGGCAGTGAGAATTTGGATCGAGGAGGGAGTCTACACACAGAAAATGCTTATGACCTCGTGCCGGCCGGAGTGGCCGAGCGGTTCTAGGCGCTACAGTCTGGAACCACGAGACCACTACGGTCGCAGGTTCGAATCCTGCCTCGGGTATGGATGTGTGTGATGTCCTTAGGCTCGTTAGGTTTAAGTAGTTCTAATTTCTAGGGGACTGATGACCTCAGAAGCTGAGTCCCATAGTGCTCTGGGCCACTTTTCTTATGACCACCCTGTACTGTATACCGACTGATTGGGAGCGCCTGCTGCGGTTAGATCCGAGGGTAAACACGGCCGCGCGCTTTCGTCACCGGCCGGGGCCCCATTTGACTGCATAGCAGCGCCCGCCCGCCCGCGCAGGTAAACACGTCGCGTCTGTCGCTGCCGCGGCCTTGGACTGTCGGACACTGAAGACGACGCTTCGTTCATGGAACTGATCTTCTCCGTCTGTCGCCGACTTCAACTTCAGTTGTAGTTACCGAAGTTCACACCAGTGACAACATTTGGTTATACGATTAGGTCTGTAAACGAGACCTCTAAACTTTCAGCCGTACGTAAGGAAGTCGGCGCATATAACGTGCAGTTCCGGAGGAGTGTAGGAACACGCGAGGCAATACTGACCTTACGATTTATCTTAGAACTTGCGTCAAAGGAAGGCAACGCTGTGTCTTTCAATGAAATGAATACCCCTAGCTGCATACAGGCGTTGATATAAGCCGCCGGGGGCAGTTGGAAATGTGTGCCCCGACCGGGACTTGAAGCCGGGATCTGCTGGTTACATGGTAGACACACTGTCCATCTGAGCCACCGGGGACACAGTCCGACTACAGGGACTTATCTCTGGCACGCCTCCCGTGAGACCCACATTTCCAAGTTACTGTCCACACACTACCGAGGACACAGAGGATAGTCCGACTACAGGGACTTATCTCTGGCACGCCTCCCGTGAGACCCACATTTCCAAGTTACTGTCCACACACTACCGAGGACACAGAGGATAGTCCGACTACAGGGACTTATCTCTGGCACGCCTCCCGTGAGACCCACATTTCCAAGTTACTCTCCACACACTACCGAGGACACAGAGGATAGTCTGACTACAGGGACTTATCTCTGGCACGCCTCCCGTGAGACCCACATTTCCAAGTTACTGTCCACACACTACCGAGGACACAGAGGATAGTCCGACTACAGGGACTTATCTCTGGCACGCCTCCCGTGAGACCCACATTTCCAAGTTACTCTCCACACACTACCGAGGACACAGAGGATAGTCTGACTACAGGGACTTATCTCTGGCACGCCTCCCGTGAGACCCACATTTCCAAGTTACTGTCCACACACTACCGAGGACACAGAGGATAGTCCGACTACAGGGACTTATCTCTGGCACGCCTCCCGTGAGACCCACATTTCCAAGTTACTCTCCACACACTACCGAGGACACAGAGGATAGTCTGACTACAGGGACTTATCTCTGGCACGCCTCCCGTGAGACCCACATTTCCAAGTTACTGTCCACACACTACCGAGGACACAGAGGATAGTCCGACTACAGGGACTTATCTCTGGCACGCCTCCCGTGAGACCCACATTTCCAAGTTACTGTCCACACACTACATTCGTAGTACCCCTGCCCATTATACTCATTACTCGCATGTTTTTCCCGATTCCCGTTCCATTTTAACACGGGTAATGTATCACGAATCAAATACCGCCTGCACTGGCGGAATGTTACCTGATACCACGCACTTATACGTTTGTGACTATTACAGCGCCATCTATCACGAAGCGAACAAAGTGGTCCAACTAAAACATTCATATTTCTTCACGTACTACACGAATATGTAATAAAAAATGAGGGTCCCTAGTTAAAAAAACGCAGTTGATATCCGATTGACCTATGGCAGCGCCATCTAGCGGGCCAACCAAGCGCCATCTGGTTTCCCCCTTCAAGCTGGACTAGTTTCGTTCTTTATAGTTTGTTCATTTGATGCCTATTTGGTGAGATATTTCGCCTGGTCACGATCAATAGACCACCCTGTACATAATTTCTCAAGTCCCTTTTTCCGAACGCATGCTATACACACAGGGATAAAAGGGGTATCGTTAGAAAGATGTTGAATTTTAATATAAAAAAGAGTTGAATGATCATAGACAAAAGGGCATCATGGATACGTATTTTCATACCTTTATTTTACAATGGGAACTTATTAAACGCGAATAACAGACTCCCTTTTCTTATTACTAACAACATTTATTTGTTTTAAAGTACTCGTAGAATGGATAATTTGTATACAGCATTCTCGTAGACGATATCTGTGAGCACTGCGGTACTCCGTCCTCTGTACCCGTGGTGCAAGCTTGCTTTTATAAACGAATATACTTACCGAAATGACAAACTGATTTGTCACTGTCACCTTGAACTGCGATTTACCTGTTGGTACTACGACCTCACCCACTTACTGTAATTGCAAAGATCGACTTCAAGTGACTGGTTATGTGGTTCCACTGACAGTTCCTCATCTCCGCCCGCCGTACAAGCCGGGACAAACATTCCGAACTCAAAGCACACTTTGGGACACATTTTTTTGGCACAAACATCTACACTCCAGGAAATGGAAAAAAGAACACATTGACACCGGTGTGTCAGACCCACCATACTTGCTCCGGACACTGCGAGAGGGCTGTACAAGCAACGATCACACGCACGGCACAGCGGACACACCAGGAACCGCGGTGTTGGCCGTCGAATGGCGCTAGCTGCGCAGCATTTGTGCACCGCCGCCGTCAGTGTCAGCCAGTTTGCCGTGGCATACGGAGCTCCATCGCAGTCTTTAACAGTGGTAGCATGCCGCGACAGCGTGGACGTGAACCGTATGTGCAGTTGACGGACTTTGAGCAAGGGCGTATAGTGGGCATGCGGGAGGCCGGGTGGACGTACCGCCGAATTGCTCAACACGTGGGGCGTGAGGTCTCCACAGTACATCGATGTTGTCGCCAGTGGTCGGCGGAAGGTGCACGTGCCCGTCGACCTGGAACCGGACCGCAGCGACGCACGGATGCACGCCAAGACCGTAGGATCCTACGCAGTGCCGTAGGGGACCGCACCGCCACTTCCCAGCAAATTAGGGACACTGTTGCTCCTGGGGTATCGGCGAGGACCATTCGCAACCGTCTCCATGAAGCTGGGCTACGGTCCCGCACACCGTTAGGCCGTCTTCCGCTCACGCCCCAACATCGTGCAGCCCGCCTCCAGTGGTGTCGCGACAGTCGTGAATGGAGGGGCGAATGGAGACGTGTAGTCTTCAGCGATGAGAGTCGCTTCTGCCTCGGTGCCAATGATGGTCGTATGCGTGTTTGGCGCCGTGCAGGTGAGCGCCACAATCAGGACTGCATACGACCGAGGCACACAGGGCCAACACCCGGCATCATGGTGTGGGGAGCGATCTCCTACACTGGCCGTACACCTCTGGTGATCGTCGAGGGGACACTGAATAGTGCACGGTACATCCAAACCGTCATCGAACCCATCGTTCTACCATTCCTAGAGCGGCAAGTGAACTTGCTGTTCCAACAGGACAGTGCACTTCCGCATGTATCCCGTGCCACCCAACGTGCTCTAGAAGGTGTAAGTCAACTACCCTGGCCAGCAAGATCTCCGGATCTGTCCCCCATTGAGCATGTTTGGGACTGGATGAAGCGTCGTCTCACGCGGTCTGCACGTCCAGCACGAACGCTGGTCCAACTGAGGCGCCAGGTGGAAATGGCATGGCAAGCCGTTCCACAGGACTACATCCAGCATCTCTACGATCGTCTCCATGGGAGAATAGCAGCCTGCATTGCTGCGAAAGGTGGATATACACTGTACTAGTGCCGACATTGTGCATGCTCTGTTGCCTGTGTCTATGTGCCTGTGGTTCTGTCAGTGTGATCATGTGATGTATCTGACCCCAGGAATGTGTCAATAAAGTTACCCCTTCCTGCGACAATGAATTCACGGTGTTCTTATTTCAATTTCCAGGAGTGTATTTGCAAGCGCTCTACTGTTACTACAGCATACAGTACGAAGCGTAATTAAAATTTCGTTCAAAATTATGTTGATGTATGTGTCATGATTATTCTTTCACGTCGTGCTGTTAGTTATTTTAAAGATGTTTTCTCTTCACACTACTCTTTTGCCAACGAGTACGCGGCCGCAATAAATTGCAGTAGCAGGATGGCTGCTAAAAAAAAAAACGGCATTTTTATTCTCGCTCAGAGTGAAACACGAAGTTTTAAACACGTCCGTACTTGCTGGCGTACTCGGATAGCTGATTGTACTGACTGAGGGGTTCTAGGCGCTTCAGTCCGGAACTGCGCGACTGCTACGGTCGCAGGTTCGAATACTGCCTCGGGCATGGGTGTGTGTGATGTCCTTAGGTTAGCTAGGGTTAAGTAGTTCTAAGGGCCTAATGACCTCAGATTTTAAGTCCCATAGTGCTCAGAGCCATTTGAAATTCGACTGAACAGACACAGTTTATTCGCCCGGAGGCCTGCAAGGTGCATTCCACTGACCCCTGGTCACAGGAGAGCCCGTAAAGGCTGGAGTCAAGAACACAGTACACGGTGATTGGAACAGTGGTCCCAGGTTATGTTCACAGACGAGTCCAGATATAGTCTGAACAGTGATTCTCGCCGGGTTTTCATCTGTCGTGAACCAGGAACCAGGTACCAACCGCTTAATGTTCTTGAAAGGGACCTGTATGGAGGTCGTGGTTTGATGAAGTGGGATTATGATTGGTGCACGTCCAACCTACATGTCTTTGACAGAGGAACTGTAACAGGTCAGGTGTATTGGGACGTCATTTTGCACCAGTATGTCCGCCTTTTCAGGGGTGCAGTGGGCCCCACCTTCCCCCTGATGGATGACAACGCACAGCCCCACTGAGCTGCCATTGTGGAGGAGTACCTTGAAACAGAAGATATCAGGCGAATGGAGTGGCCTGCCTGTTCTCCAGACCTAAAACCCATCGAGCATGTCTGGGATGCTCTCGGTCGGCGTATCGCTGCACGTCTTCAAACCCCTACGACACTTCAGGAGCTCCGACAGGCACTGGTGCAAGAATGGGAGGCTATACCTCAGCAGCTGCTCGGCCACCTGATCCAGAGTATGCCAACCCGTGGTGTGGCCTGTGTAGTAGTGCGTGGTGATCATGTCCCATATTGGTGTCGGTGTAGATGATCAGGAAACGGCGTTTTGTAGCACATGTGTTTCGCGACGGTTTCCTCAACTTATCACCAATACGGTGGATTTACAGATCATTGTCGTGTGTGCCTAAGCTATTAGCGCCAGTTTTGTGAGGTGCCACGTTGTGTGGGACCACATTCTGCAATTGTCCTTAATTTATGAGCATGAGTGTAGAAAGCATTTACAAGAAGAAGGAGTTGGGTGATACGACGTGTGTTAAGACATCAGCAGATAACATTCTTGGTACTAGAGAGATCTGTAGAGGGTAAAAACCGTTGGCAAATAATAGAGCAGAAACGTTTCTGGAGTGAAGGTTGCATTCTGCGCATGTTACCAACTTTAAGCTGCAATCCTCACCTGACCTTGGGACGACGCCGTTTGTTGAAAGCCAATTCGCATTCACTGTCACGCCACACCACGATAAAACATTCCACAGTGCAGTTACACAAGTCACGAACGGACCGTCATATCACGTCACGGCAGGTCAAGGGGTCAAGGGAAGAACGTTGGACGATATCATCGTCTGCTAACGTTGAAAGTTTACCTGTTACTACCGCGTTCACACGTGTTGTAGTTGTTGATTTTGTGTTTCTGTGTCCTCATAATCTCTATTTTATTACTAAGCTTTGGTTTCTAAGCAAATTGCTGATGTTCCACGATGGATATTTTTTCCACTGGACGTTCTTACAGAAGCAAGTCCAGATATTTGAAAGCAAAAATTGTTTAGGGTTGACAACAACAGACGCAGCTGACACCCACAATGAACATAAATAACAAAATTAGCTGACGAAGCAATTTCGGTTGCATTGCATTTTAAGTGAAATGTCGAGCTTTAATGACAGAAAAATACAGTTGTTTATGACGCTATTAGTTACGCAAGGAAACAAAAGGATCAGGTAAACACGCTCCGTTTATTCCCTTATAGCGATAGTGTGACGTATTTATGTGTATAGGGTGTTTTCGTGAGAGTGTGCAAAAATTTAACAGAATGTAGAGGATGCTCCACTGAACAATTTGAGGTAGGGAACCTAGAATCGGAGAAACCAGCTTAAGGAGGTAACAGGAATAAACTCACGTTTCTGGGTACTTTATTTAGATTAGTTCTCGCGGTAGCGTTCTCGCTTCCCGCGCACGGGGTCCCGGGTCCGATTCAAGGCGGGGTGTTGTGTGTCATCCATCATCATTTAATCATCATTGACTCGCAAGTCGCCTAAGTGGCGTCAACGAAAAAGAACTTGTAATACGGCTACCGAACTGTCCCGCATGGAGCCTCCCGGCCAACAACGGCATACGATCATTTCATCAACTGAAAGGTACCATCATTGAAACCATGAAAGTACGATCTGTGCTGTATCTTACAAAATGTGCCGAAACTGACGGCCATAAACTTCAATCTAAAATATCGGCAAACAAGATTCTGACGCACCCTAACCGTGGTGTGTTTCGAATCATATCGCAGGAGGTTGCAATTCTGGAAACTAATTCCATCTCCGTATCCAATGGGGTATCATACACAAGTGGCTTTGGATATCGCCATAGGAAATAATGGAGGGGATTCAGGTCAGGGTGACCTCACAGGCCGTGGAATAGGGCCTCTCCTTCCAATCCAGCTACCAGGAAATACGGCACTGAGATGGTTCCGGACATCCACACAAGTGAGGCGGTGCATCGCCATATTGTACCGACATCCTCCCACCGTCAGCCAAGAAGTAGCAGTAGTAGTAGAGGCGTTTTGGGCGCACGACAGCAAGGTCTTCAGCGCCTGTTCAGTAACGTAGTGAGACGGGTGTCGAGAAAAATCCCAGAACAGGAATATAAAACGGAACATAAAACATGGATAACAATCGTTGAAAAACATGTGCTCACCCACAGCAAAGCGTGGGATGAAGCAGAACGTCAGCAGCAAAACATGGACAACACAGGAAGAAAATGATGTTGTTGTTGTGGTTGTTGTTGTTGTTGTTGTAGTCTTCAGTCCTGAGACTGGTTTGATGCAGCTCTCCACGCTACTCTATCCCGTGCAAGCTTCTTCATCTCCCAGTACCTACTGCAACCTACATCCTTCTGAATCTCCTTAGTATATTCATCTCTTGGTCTCCCTCTACGATTTTTACCCTCCTCGCTGCCGTCCAATGCTAAATTTGTGATCCCTTGATGCCTCAAAACATGTCCTACCAACCGGTCCCTTCTTCTAGTCAAGTTGTGCCACAAACTCCTCTCCTCCCCAATCCTATTCAATACCTCCTCATTAGTTATGTGATCTACCCATCTAATCTTCAGCATTCTTCTGTAGCACCACATTTCGAAAGCTTCTATTCTCTTCTTGTCCAAACTATTTATCGTCCATGTTTCACTTCCATACATGGCCACACTCCATACAAATACTTTCAGAAACGACTTCCTAACACTTACAGCTATACTCGATGTTAACAAATTTCTCTTCTTCAGAAACGCTTTCCTTGCCATTGCCAGTCTACATTTTATATCCTCCCTACTTCGACCATCATCAGCTATTTTGTTCCCCAAATAGTAAAACTCATTTACTACTTTAAGCGTCTCATTTCCTAATCTAATTCCCTCAGCATCACCCGATTTAATTTGATTACATTCCATTATCCTCGTTTTGCTTTTGTTGATGTTCATCTTATATCCTCCTTTAAAGACACTGTCCATTCCGTTCAACTCCTCTTCCAAGTCCTTTGCCGTCTCTGACAGAATTACAATGTCATCGGCGAATCTCAAAGTTTTTACTTCTTCTCCATGAATTTTAATAGCTACTCCAAATTTTTCTTTTGTTTCCTTTACTGCTTGCTCAATATACAGATTGAATAACATCGGGGAGAGGCTACAACCCTGTCTCACTCCCTTCCCAACCACTGCTTCCCTTTCATGCCCCTCGACTCTTATGACTGCCATCTTGTTTCTGTACAAATTGTAAATAGCCTTTCGCTCCCTGTATGTTACCCCTGCCACCTTTAGAATTTGAAAGAGAGTATTCCAGTCAACATTGTCAAAAGCTTTCTCTAAGTCAACAAATGCTAGAAAGGTAGGTTTGCCTTTCCTTAATCTTTCTTCTAAGATAAGTCGTAAGGTCTGTATTGCCTCACGTGTTCCAACATTTCGACGGAATCCAAACTGATCCTCCCCGAGGTCTGCATCTACCAGTTTTTCCATTCGTCTGTAAAGAATGCGCGTTAGTATTTTGCAGCTGTGACTTATTAAACTGATAGTTCGGTAATTTTCACATCTGTCAACACGTGCTTACTTTGGGATTGGAATTATTATATTCTTCTTGAAGTCTGTCTCATACATCTTGCTCACCAGCTGGTAGAGTTTTGTCATGACTGGCTCTCCCAAGGCCGTCAGTAGTTCTAACGGAAAGGAAAATGATAGAGGGAGCTAAAACAATGTAGCAGATGGAAGTGGCTGGCTAACCGCAAGAAAAAAAGGGGAGGCGTCAGCCACTCTGCAATACACTAAAACCTCCAGCCTAAAAGTTGAGGCCAGAGTCCAGACTCATCACAAAACTTAAAAACCCTAGACACACGCGTCTCATCATTAGCTAAAACAGAAGGCAGATCCCCATCAACTTGTGCTTCTGCCCGTGCATCACGGTATAAAATGCAGTCTGTTGAAATGTGCCGGACAGAGATGTGCACACCACAAGCATCACAAAACGGAGGACCCTCCCGCCGTAATAAAAAGCTATGTGTGAGAGGGCAGTGCCCGATCCGAAGACGTGTGAGGGCCACCTCCTCCTGCCTGAGCAACCGGGAGGAGGAACGCCACGGCCGGTGGTTGACTTCATCAACCGCAGTTTATTGGCCGTCACCGCCAGCCATTTGTCCTCCCACAACTCCGTGCACTTCCGGTGGAGTACAGCGATGACTGACTGCAAGGGGATAGGACACTGCACCACGTCCTGCTCTCTGCAGGCCTCCTTGGTAGCCCGATGGGCCTGTTTATTGCCCCAGATGCCGACATGACCAGGCACCCAGCAGAAGGATACTTCTGTACCCCGCCGTTGGAGCAAGTACAGTTGGTCATGTGTCAGCCAGACCTTCTCCTCAGTCGGGTACAGGTTCTGCAGTGATTGTAAGGCACTAAGAGAATCGGAGCAGAGAAGAAATCGATCGCCCCGAACACGATTTATCTGCTCCAGTGCCTTCAGGATCGCGTGGACGGTATATTCAGCAGGGAGGCGAATCCGGGTAACTTGATCAGGGAACACTACAGAACAGCCGAGGAGAGTCTCCTGTTTGGAGCCATCAGTGTACACGACAGTGAAACCGCGATGCACTTCTAAAAATGTTAAAAAAAACAAACAGAGATTGGATTGTGAAATCTGGTGTGCGATCCTTCTTAAAATTAGTCAAATCTAAAATAAGTTTGGGTCTCCGGAGGAGCCAAGGTGGAGATCAGCTCCAACCGCGATGCAAAATATGAAGACCTGTCACATCCACCACAGAGAGGCAATCCTGTGCGCGAATCCCATAGGGCCAGAGGGGACTGAGCAACAGTGTGGTATGCAGGGGTGTCTGGTGTGGACAAAGTTTTATACGCCTGATGCACCGCAGGTAGCCGTCACCGGATATGGAGTGGCGGTGCACCAGCCTCTGCACAGAGGCTCGGTTTTTGCTCTTACTTAACACCTTCTGTGAATATTTGTTGGAGCTACTCTCTTACAGCTGTGTCTCGGTAATGAAGAAAAATTGGATGCACTGTGTGGAGCGTTTTCTTCGGACTGGTCCATACCACCGCATTGTAACGCGTTTAGTATTACTCCTGAAACTCGCTTTCCGTATAAGACGTTACTTAGGGTCCAACTCCTTCTAACTCGGTTACAAAACCTATAGAATCTGGACAGAGTATCATCTACGGAAGTATCATACTTAGCTAAGAATATTGGTGTAAGTAGGCTGTTTAGGTTTTCTTATTGGTAACGCCGCTTAGCGCTCGGTATGAAAAAATCACTGGCTGTGCTGTGCGCAGTCTGTGTTTAGTTTGCATTGTTGTCTGCCATTGTTGTGTTGAGCAGAGTCAGCTGGATGTTAACAGCGCTTAGCGTTGCGCAGTTGGAGGTCAGCCGCCAGCAGTGGTGGACGTGGGGAGAAAGATGGCGGAGTTTTGAAATTTGTAAGAATTGGTGTCATTAACTGATATATACACTCCTGGAAATTGAAATATGAACACCGTGAATTCATTGTCCCAGGAAGGGGAAACTTTATTGACACATTCCTGGGGTCAGATACATCACATGATCACACTGACAGAACCACAGGCACATAGACACAGGCAACAGAGCATGCACAATGTCGGCACTAGTACAGTGTATATCCACCTTTCGCAGCAATGCAGGCTGCTATTCTCCCATGGAGACGATCGTAGAGATGCTGGATGTAGTCCTGTGGAACGGCTTGCCATGCCATTTCCACCTGGCGCCTCAGTTGGGCCATCGTTCGTGCTGGACGTGCAGACCGCGTGAGACGACGCTTCATCCTGTCCCAAACATGCTCAATGGGGGACAGATCCGGAGATCTTGCTGGCAGGGTAGTTGACTTACACCTTCTAGAGCACGTTGGGTGGCACGGGATACATGCGGACGTGCATTGTCCTGTTGGAACAGCAAGTTCCCTTGCCGGTCTAGGAATGGTAGAACGATGGGTTCGATGACGGTTTGGATGTACCGTGCACTATTCAGTGTCCCCTCGACGATCACCAGAGGTGTACGGCCAGTGTAGGAGATCGCTCCCCACACCATGATGCCGGGTGTTGGCCGTGTGTGCCTCGGTCGTATGCAGTCCTGATTGTGGCGCTCACCTGCACGGCGCCAAACACGCATACGACCGTCATTGGCACCGAGGCAGAAGCGACTCTCATCGCTGAAGACGACACGTCTCCATTCGTCCCTCCATTCACGCCTGTCGCGACACCACTGGAGGCGGGCTGCACGATGTTGGGGCGTGAGCGGAAGACGGCCTAACGGTGTGCTGGACCGTAGCCCAGCTTCATGGAGACGGTTGTGAATGGTCCTCGCCGATACCCCAGGAGCAACAGTGTCCCTAATTTGTTGGGAAGTGGCGGTGCGGTCCCCTACGGCACTGTGTAGGATCCTACGGTCTTGGCGTGCATCCGTGCGTCGCTGCGGTCCGGTCCCAGGTCGACGGGCACGTGCACCTTCCGCCGACCACTGGCGACAACATCGATGTACTGTGGAGACCTCACGCCCCACGTGTTGAGCAATTCGGCGGTACGTCCACCCGGCCTCCCGCATGCCCACTATACGCCCTCGCTCAAAGTCCGTCAACTGCACATACGGTTCACGTCCACGCTGTCGCGGCATGCTACCAGTGTTAAAGACTGCGATGGAGCTCCGTATGCCACGGCAAACTGGCTGACACTGACGGCGGCGGTGCACAAATGCTGCGCAGCTAGCGCCATTCGACGGCCAACACCGCGGTTCCTGGTGTGTCCGCTGTGCCGTGCGTGTGATCATTGCTTGTACAGCCCTCTCGCAGTGTCCGGAGCAAGTATGGTGGGTCTGACACACCGGTGTCAATGTGTTCTTTTTTCCATTTCCAGGAGTGTATTATTGACCGTCCAGGCATGGTTGAAATACAGACAACATGAGCCGTGTACTTCCTTCCTGGTAGAGTGATAGGAACTGATCGGCTGTCGGACTCCGTCCGTCTAATAGGTGCTGCTCACGCATGGTTGTTTACATCTTCACGCGAGTTTAGTGACATCTCTGAACACTCAAAGGGTTTGTGTACGTGATAAAACATCTATCTTCAGGAGTTCTGGGAACCGGGGTGATGCGAAACTTTTTTTGGTGTGTGTAAATAAACAGCACAGCACGTGTAAACTTGTACGCATGTGAGTTGTAAATAAGATGGAATACAGTAATGTTAGACAAAGCGGTAGACAAGTTAGCTTCCAATCTCCTAAGGCGGGTACTTCGACCCCAAGTTCCTTACCTAAAATTGTTCAGCCCAGCATTCTCTGTACCGAGCGAGGTGGCGCAGTGGTTAGCACACTGGACTCGCATTCGGGAGGACGACGGTTCAATCCCGTCTCCGGCCATCCTGATTTAGGTTTTCCGCGATTTCCCTAAATCGCTCCAGGCAAATGCCGGGATGGTTCCTTTCAAAGGGCACGGCCGACTTCCTTCCGCATCCTTCCCTAATCCGAAGAGACCACTGACCTCGTTGTCTGGTCTCCTTCCCCAACCAACCCAACCAACCAACCCAGCCTTCTCTATGTCCTGTTACATTTTTGAACGCTCTTACGGAAACATCCTATGCATACCAAGTGTCATGGAAGTTTGTTACTTGTCAACAGTGTACGAAAAGATGGATTGCTACTTACCGTAAAGAAGACACTTCAAGTTGCAGACAGGGGCTATTAAAAGACACTCACATGTAGCTTTCGGTCACAGCCTTCGTTAGTAAAAGAGAAATACACCCACGACATTCAGACACTCACACAAGTGTGCACACCTTACGCATACACGACAGCCAGCAACTCGTCAGCCACACAGCGTCCGAGATTTACTTTAGTTCAGTTAGCAGAGATGTGAGGCTGTCCCGCTTAGCCATCTCTCACACTTCCAGCCGTGCCACTAGCATAGGCAGGAGGCGTCGACAGGCGCTCTGAAGCGAAGCCCCGCGGCGTAGCTGAAGGACAAACGGAAGATCTTCGGCAGTAAAAAATAAAGTAGGACAAAATAAACTGCTCGTCTGGATGCTGCAGTCGCATGCCTCGTTGCGATATCCCTTTGTCCTCCGCTAAGTACTACGTGGAAGCCTGCCGGCTAGTGATAGTAAAACGTCCTAAAGGAGCCATCAAACTGAACGTTTGGCGCGACCATCTGGCTAGGCTGTTGGATGAGGCGCTGCTCATCTCCGTACATCCACGGCTAGTTCACTGTACGTCCCAAACGGTCAGCCAGTTGCTGTAGCAGCTTCTGTATCTGGCGGCATACAGGAGCAACAAAAACAACATTTTCAGTATGTTATATAATCATAGACGGGGTAAACAAATTTTAAATGCTCATCCACATCTACATGGATACTCAGAAAAACACATTTAGGTGCCTCGCAGAGAGTTCATCGAACCACCTTCACACTTCTCTATTATTCCAATCTCGTATAGTGCACGGAACGTACGAGCTCTGATTTCCCTTATTTTAGCGTGGTGATCGTTCCTCTCTATGTAGGTCGGTGTCAAAAAAATATTTTCCCATTCGCACGGGAAGTTGCTGATTGGAATTTCGTGACAAATTATCGTCGCAACGATATCAACGATATCGAACCGCTATGGTCGCAGGTTCGAATCCTGCCTCGGGCATCGATGTGTGTGATGTCCTTAGGTGAGTTAGGTTTAATTAGTTCTAAGTTCTAGGGGACTGATGACCTCGGATGTTAAGTCCCATAGTGCTCAGAGCCATATCAACCATTTATACTGTTCGGTGGTCACCGTTCCATCGAGCGATATCGCACCGATTATTCCGTGACTGGACACTGCACATCACACAGTGAACGACTGAGGGTGAAGAGACTACTATGTTACGTGTCTGCTTCCTGTGTATTTTATTAGCTTTGCCAACCCTTTGCTGCATAACTTTCCCCTATTTTCCGCCGTTTTACAGTTTAAGTCGCCGTTTTATCGCCTATTTTTCTTGTTTCTTTTCTTCTTCCGTTTTTAAAAATAAAAGTCTGCAGGCTGTAGAGCAGCGTACTAAGCTGCTGCCAGCCCGCCCCTTTCGGGGGGAATCGAAATTCAATAAAGGAAAAAAAAAAGATGCGTCTAAACTTCACCACCTCTTTTCCCTCTCATCTGTCCCGGTCGCCCCCCCCCTCCCCTCACCTCCCCTCCCCCCATCTGCCTGCCATCGTACTCTCTAATGCAGTGTTTCAGTGAGAGTTCAGTGTTGTGCGTCCCATTTTTAAGTGTTGCGAACACCCACCATACTGTCGCTAGTTGTGTTTTCAACTTTTGCGAACAGAAACAAGACTGTCGCCGTGTTCTTTAATTGTGCCTGTGTAACTACTATGTGTCGTAAATCAACATCACCAACCCTTTGTTTTTATATTTCCTTCGCAACTTTTCGCCCTGTTCTAATTTTAAGCAGTCACCGCCTTATCGCCTGATTTTATTGTTATGATAGCTCCTAAAACTGAGGCACAAGAAATAGTTTCTGGGATGACCTCTACTCCTCTCGTGGACATAAACGACAAACTCCAGGACTTCACTAACAAAATTACTCAACTGTATGACAAATATGCTCCAATAAAGACCAGAAAAGTAAAAAGGCAACCTGCACCCTGGCTGACTGATGAACTAAAACAGCTCATCAATCTCAGAGATGCTGCACATCGAGCATACAAGATACGCCCTACACCTGAAAATCATGCTGTATACAAGCAGAAACGAAACAAAGTCAGTCAAGCGGTAAGAAACGCTAAGCTCTGACATGCCCGTACATTAGCTGACAATAGATGTAGACCAGCTATCCTGTGGAAAAATCTTCGTAGTCTCGGTTTAGGCGAAAAAAAGTTGCAGAAAATCACATGGTCACAGCTGAAGAACTAAACCGTTTCTTCACGTTACCTACAACCAAAATTGTACCGCAAAAAAAAAAAAAAAAAAACAGAGAATCATTGATTACTTCATGGGGTTGAACGAGTGTAGCAAAGAAAAATTATATCTACAGCACGTCACTTGCAGTACTGTCAAGAAAGCCATAATGCGGATTAGATCAGCATCTATTGACATGATGGTATCACTATCCAGATGGTAAAACTTATTATTGACCAACGACTGCCCTCTATAACAGACATTTTCAATGATTCATTAATCACAAGTGTTTTCCCTGAGGCCTGGAAACTGGGACAAATTAAGCCACTGCATGAAATAACAAGATTCCGATGTGAAGAAATAGCACACCAGTTGCGCTGAAAAACAATTTTTTTACACAACTAGTGTGCCATTTCTTCACAGGGGGGTTCTTCAAAACCAGTTGCTGAAACAAATGAACAAAAACGTGCATGACGAGACCTGTCGTAGCGGGGGAATGCTGACGTAATCGTCGCTCGGCGCCACCTTATAGAGGTGGAGCCCCTCCACGCCCACACCGCCACGATGGCCAACACAAAAGGTCTACTGCCATCTCTGCATAAGGGTTAGTATTCACTAAAGCGAGGTGTCGCAGGATGTGGGTACTGCGATGTTTGCGTACGTCTGGTTAGGATTAACCATTAATGCGCGCTCATCTGGAGACAGATTGGTCGAAATCTGACGAAGGGTAGCGGTTTTAAGGGCAGAGGAAAAAAAGTGCCAGGGCAAGAGCCAAGGGAAAAAAAAACCCTCTGCGGTAGTTGGGTAGGGTGGTAAGAGCAGTAGCGGTTGTCTTGCTGCCTGCGACAGGTTGTGCAAGGATAGGCTCTGTTAGTAGTGGGTATCATGCATGTCGATACCTTGACGTTGTGCGTTTGTGCTGCTCGGCGGCTGGCATTGGGTGCTGGTACGGAGTCCTCGTTCAGCGTCAGCAACTTGCAACAGATAGGTTTGTTATCGATCTTGTGTCCGATAGGTCATATACCGGAGACACAGTGTGAGGGAATGTTGGCAGCTTGTTTGTGCGCCTGTGGGCGAGCTCGTCGGTGTCCGTGCCGTGGCCTGTTGGTCGGCTCTAACAGCAGGTGGCAGTTGCCAGTCAGTGTT
This sequence comes from Schistocerca gregaria, assembly GCF_023897955.1. NCBI lineage: Eukaryota > Metazoa > Arthropoda > Insecta > Orthoptera > Acrididae > Schistocerca > Schistocerca gregaria. The sequence continues at coordinate 67,304,148 of NC_064930.1, forward strand.
GCTGATGTGCAGGGCCTCACCGACGTTTGTCGCTGTTTGCGTATGTTGGTTTACCACAGGTGGCTATGCCCTAGCTAGCAGTGTCTTTGGCCGCTTGTGTTTCCACCTGTGGTTGAGATCGTAGTTTCCCAGAGTGAGGATCAAAGGACTGTTCGAGTGTCTCGAGATGCTGTGTAGTCGTGTGGCGTGTTTTTTGAATACTTCCTTGAGGGTATCAAGGCGGTGTTCATGGTGAAGATCCACGGTGCGTTGTAGCGTGGAGCGTTGCTAATGACTCGTAGCACCTTGTTCTGTATCATCTGCAGGCGGCGCAGTCGTGTAGGAGCTGCATGTCCCCAGACGGGAGCTGCGTACGTCATCAGAGGTCTAATCAGTGTCATGTATATGGACCTCGACACCCTCCTATTGAGTGTGCTTTCCCTGTTGAGCATTGGGTAGAGCTGTTTGAGCCTCGCGAGCGCTCTGTTGGCAACGTATTCAATGTGCCCCCCCCCCCCCCCCCATGTAAGTTTCCGGTCCAGCCAGACACCAAGGTACCTGACTTTCTCTCGGAAATGTATTGGGCGTGTATGTAGTGTTACTGGGTTGCAGTGTTGGTGTTTGCGCAGCAGTTTCGGTCTGCGTGTCAACAGAACTGCTTCGACGTTTACTTTAATACGCCATCTCTCCAAACAAGGCTCAGCTGTTCTGTCTGTGCTCGTGAATTGATGTTCGACGGTTTCCAGTGTTGCGCGAGGATAGCCGTGTCATCCGCGTAGACGGCTAACGTCGTGTTTTGTGTCGCTGGGAAGTCATTAATGTACAGGTTAAACAAGATGGGCCCTAGAATGCATCCTTGGGGTACTCCAGCCTGTATACCGTGTTGTGTTGATTGTTTTGTCCTGCACGTTAGTGTTGAAACAACTGTTCGTGAGGTACGAGTGTATGAGACGTACGAGTCCGTCCGGGAAACCAGCTTCGCTTAGTTTGCGTATGAGGCCGTTGTGCCAGAGACGATCGAAAGCCTTTTCGATGTCTAGGAACACGGCCCCTGTGGCTTTGTTCATGTTGTAGCCGTGTGTTATATGTTCGACTACTCGCTGCCAACACGAACTGCAACGTTTAACTTCACCGCGCAGTTTTGACACTATAACTGCTGGCTTTAGGAGGAATGAAAAAGAAAAGGGAAGCCGACATGTGACGAAACCCAACCACGAACCGATGGGACACACCTCCTTGTGTCACTTACATGCAGTTACCATTGTTAGCGAAGTGGTTATCGCCAAGCCAGAACGTCCATCGTTTTCCTTTCAATTCTTGCTCTGACAACGAAACATTGTCTCGAAACCTGGTAGAAAATCCGAAGAAATTCTGGTCGTATGTAAAGTACACAAGCGGCAAGACGCAGTCAATACCTTCGCTGCGCAGAGCCGATGGTAATGTTACCGACGACTGTGCCGCTAAAGCGGAGTTATTGAACGCAGTTTTCCGAAATTCCTTCACCAGGAAAGACGAATGGAATATTCCAGAATTTGAAACACGAACAGGTGCTAGCATGAGTTTGTTTGAAGTAGATACCTTACGGGTTGCGATGCAACTCAATTCCCTTGATATGGGCAAGTCTTCAGGTCCAGATTGTGTACCGATTAAGTTCCTTTCAGATTACGCTGATACAATAGCTCCCTACTTAGCAATCATATACAACCGCTCGCTCACCGATAGATCTGTACTTACAGATTGGAAAATTGCGCAGGTCGCACCAGTGTTCAAGAAGGGTAGTAGGAGTAATACATTTAACTACAGACCTATATCATTGACGTCGTTTTGCAGTAGGGTTTTGGAGCATATACTGTATTCAAACATTATGAACCACCTCGAAGCGAACGATCTATTGACACGTAATCAGCATGGCTTCAGAAAACATCACTCTTGTGCAACGCAGCTAGCTCTTTATTCGCACGAAGTAATGGCCACTATCGACAGGGGATCTCAAGTTGATTCCGTATTTCTAGATTTCCAGAAAGCTTTTGACACCGTTCCTCACAAGCGACTTCTAATCAAGCTGCGGAGCTATGGGGTATCGTCTCAGTTGTGCGACTGGATTCGTGATTTCCTGTCAGGAAGGTCACAGTTCGTAGTAATAGACGGCAAATCGTCGAGTAAAACTGAAGTGATACCAGGTGTTCCCCAGGGAAGCGTCCTGGGACCTCTGCTGTTCCTGATCTATATAAATGACCTGGGTGACAATCTGAGCAGTTCTCTTAGGTTGTTCGCAGATGATGCTGTAATTTACTGCCTAGTAAGGTCATCCGAAGACCAGTATCAGTTGCAAAGCGATTTAGAAAAGATTGCTGTATGGTGTGGCAGGTGGCAGTTGACGCTAAGTAACGAAAAGTGTGAGATGATCCACATGAGTTCGAAAAGAAATCCGTTGGAATTCGATTACTCGATAAATAGTACAATTCTCAAGGCTGTCAATTCAAGTAAGTACCTGGGTGTTAAAATTACGAACAACTTCAGTCGGAAAGACCACATAGATAATATTGTGGGGAAGGCGAGCCAAAGGTTGCATTTCATTGGCAGGACACTTAGAAGATGCAACAAGTCCACTAAAGAGACAGCTTACACTACACTCGTTCGTCCTCTGTTAGAATATTGCTGCGCGGTGTGGGATCCTTACCAGGTGGGATTGACGGAGGACACCGAAAGGGTGCAAAAAAGGGCAGCTCGTATTGTATTATCGCGTTACAGGGGAGAGAGTGTGGCAGATATGATACGCGAGTTGGGATGGAAGTCATTAAAGCAAAGACGTTTTCCGACGGGGCGAGATCTATTTACGAAATTTCAGTCACCAACTTTCTCTGCCGAATGAGAAAATATTTTGTTGTGCCGTACCTACATAGGTAGGAATGATCATCAAAATAATATAAGAGAAATCAGAGCTCGAACAGAAAGGTTGAGGTGTTCGTTTCTCCCGGGAGTGGAATGGTAGAGAGATATTATGATTGTGGTTCGATGAAACGTCTACCAAGAACTTAAATGTGAATTGCAGAGTAGTCATGTAGATGAGGGGAATAAGCAAGCTGCTAGCTTGTTAATGTACAGGATATCTAATAATCAACTCGTAAATCTACAGCTCTAAAACTGGTCCATATTTAGGACGTGCAGCCTGTACTATTTTTCAATTTTCGGCCGGAAGTCGATATTTTTCCCGTAGGTATATCGATAATTTCTTTAGAGATGTCGGGCGCCGGTAACGATACTTTTTTATATATTGATTTATGGTACTCGCGATATTTTCAAAAATATCAACAGTCCCGCCGCATGTTATGTGTAGCCAAATACAATGATTTCGTACACCTGTTGATGAAATTTTTAAATTTCGAAATCAGTCTTGGTTTGAATAAATATTAGTGCAGCTGAAGCGGATCTATGTAAATTAATTATCGTGTTTTATTATGATGTTAAGTGCCAACGGCCTTGTCGCAGTGGTAACTCCGGTTCCCGTCAGATCACCGAAGTTAAGCACTGTCGGGCTGGGCTAGCACTTGGATGGGTGACCATCCGGTCAGCCGAGCGCTGTTGGCAAGCGGGGTGCACTCAGGCCTTGTGAGGCAAACTGAGGAGCTACTTGGCTGAGAAGTAGCGGCTCCTGTCTCGTAAAGTGACATACAGCCGGGAGAGCTGTGTGCTGAGCACATGCACCTCCATATCCGTATCCGGTGACGACTGTGGGCTGAGGATGACACGGCGGCCGGTCGGTAACGCTGGGCCTTCATGGCCTCTTCGGGAGGAGGTTTTTTTTTTTTTTTTTTTAGTTTTAAGTAGCGTCTACCCTAGACTGCACTGTGGTTTCCGACTATGTATGTAGATGTGGTATCCTAGAAGACTCAACCACTTTAATTGTAGCTTCAGTCTACGTATACAGGGTGTTACAAAACGGTACCGCCAAACTTTCAGGAAACATTCCTCACACGCAAAGAAAGAAAATATGTTATGTGGACATGTGTCCGGAAACGCTTAATTTCCATGTTAGATCTCATTTTAGTTTCGTCCACCTAGGCTCAATGGAGCACGTTGTCGTGATTTCATACGGGATACTCTACCTGTGCCGCTAGAACATCACTGATGTTACACATGGAAACACTTCTATACAGAGTGTTACAAAAAGGTACGCCCAAACTTTTAGGGAACATTCCTCACACAAAAATAAAGAAATTTCCATGTTAGAGCTCATTTTAGTTTCGTCAGTATGTACTCCCACTTGATGAAATTGTAAATTTTCACAATCGACATGTGTGGGCTGACGAGAATCCGCACGCAATTGTGCAATCACGTCATCAACACAGATTTTCTGTGAACGTTTGGGCAGGCATTGTTGGTGATGTCTCGATTGGGCCCCATGTTCTTCCACCTACGCTCAATGGAGCACGTTATCACGATTCATACGGGATACTCTACCTGTGCTGCTAGAACATGTGCCTTTACAAGTACGACACAACATGTGGTTCATGCACGATGGAGCTCCTGCACATTTCAGTCGAAGTGTTCGTACGCTTCTCAACAACAGATTCGGTGACCGATGGACTGGTAGAGGCGGACCAATTCCGTGGCCTCCACGCTCTCCTGACCTCAACCCTCTTGACTTTCATTTATGGGGGCATTTGAAAGCTCTCAAATGTAGAGACTCTTCATGCTCGTATTGTGGACGGCTGTGATACAATACGCCATTCTCGAGGGCTGCATCAGCGCATCAGGGATTCCGTGCGACGGAGGGTGGATGCACGTATCCTCGCTAACGGAGGACATTTTGAACACTTCCTGTAACAAAGTGTTTGAAGTCACGGTGGTACGTTCTGTTGCTGTGTGTTTCCATTCCATGATTAATGTGATTTGAAGAGAAGCAATAAAATGAGCTCTAACATGGAAAGTAAGCGTTTCCGCACACATGTACACATAACATATTTTCTTTCTTTGCGTGTGAGGAATGTTTCCTGAAAGTTTGGCCGTACCTTTTTGTAACGCCCTGTATATTGCAAAATGTGCACAAAAGTAAAATGAGAAAGTTGCAAAGCTACACGAAGTAAACATCAGCAATCGTTTCATCCCGCGAACCATTCGCGTCTGGCACACGAAAAGACGGAAGTGACACTGCTAGACAAAGTACTCTCCGCCAGACACTGCACTTTGTATTGCAGAGCATGTATTTAGATGTAACAAAATCATTTTTTTTAACTTGCTTCTATCTTTTGTACGTCAAATCTTTTGTTCTCCTATATCGATGCTACGTTAAATTGGCGCGGTGCCATTCCTTTGTCCGCCAGGCTGGACACGCGAAATTCCTTTCCGCGCTGATTATACAGATAAGTCGTCATCGGATACATGCTTGAGAGCTGCAGATAAGATTACGGCCCACTCCAGTGTAGCCCGGCGTTGGCTAAGCGTCGGTGATTACAGCTTCACCGGGTCTGGAGCTAAACCTGAAAACTGTTCCTATGGTTTCTTGTTTTTTTTTTTTTTTTTTTTTTTTCATTCAAGCAGTTTAAAATAGCTAGCGTCTCCTTGCAGAAACACATACGAATCTAGAATGAAATTTTCACTCTACAGCGGAGTGTGCGTTGATATTTTCATTCTAGAAACATCCCCCAGGCTGTGGCTAAGCCATGTTCCCGCAATATCCTTTCTTTCAGGAGTGCTAGTTCTGAAAGGTTCGCAGGAGAGCTTCTGTAAAGTTTGGAAGGTAGGAGACAAGATACTGGCAGAAGTACAGCTGTGAGGACGGGGCGCGAGTCGTGCTTGGGTAGTTCAGTCGGTAGAGCACTTGCCCGCGAAACCCAAAGGTCCCGAGTTCGAGTCTCGGTCCGGCACGCAGTTTTAATCTGCCAGGAAGTTTCAACACATATGAATGATTATGGTACAGCAGCCTAATATCGTGTAGGGCTCCCGCTGGACTCGACTTGAGGGGTTTGACACCATGAATACTGATGGGCTGTCCATAAATCCGTAAGAATTCGAGGAGGTGGAGATCTCTTTTGAACAATACGTTGCAAGGCATCCCAGATATGCTCAATAGTGTTCATGTCTGGGGAGTTTGGTGACCATCGGAAGTGTTTAAACTCAGAAGAGTGTTCCTGGAGCAACTCTGTAGCAATTCTGGATCTGTGGGTGTCGCATTGTCCTGCTGGAATTGCCCATGTCAACCACAATGCACAATGGACACGAATGGATGCAGGTGATCAGACAGGATGCTTACGTACGTGTCACCTGTCAGAGTCGTATCTAGACGTACCAGGGGTCCCATATCACTCTAAACTGCACATGCCCCACTCCATTACAGAGCCTCCACCAGCTGACATGCAAGGTCCATGGATTCATGAGGTTTCCTCCATTCCCATACACGTCTATCCGCTCGAAACAATTTGATACGAGACTCGTCCTACCAGGCAACGTGTTTCCAGTCATCAACAGTCCAATGTCGGTGTTGACGGGCCCAGGCGAGGCGTAAAGCTTTGAGTCGTGCAGCCATCAAGGCTACAGTAGTCGGCCTTCGGCTCTGAAAGCCCATATCGATGATGTTTCGTTGAATGGTTCGCACGCTGACACTTGTTGATGGGCCAGCATTGAAATCTGCATCAGTTTGCGGAAGGTTTGCACTCCTGTCAAGCGGGACGATTCTCTTCAATCGTCGTTGGTCCCGTTCTTGCAGGACTTTTTCCGGCCGCAGCGATGTCTGAGATTTTCTGACGCTTCAGTGTATTAATGGAATGGCTAAAACATACAATCGTCACCAGATACGCATACATACATACATGTATTCATAAATGCCGGCCGCGGTGGCCGAGCGGTTCTAGGCGCTTCAGTTCGGAGCCACGCGACTGCTTACGGTCGGTCGCAGCTTCGAATCCTGCCTCGGGCATGGGTGTGTGTGGTGTCCTCAGGTTAGTTAGGTTTAAGTAGTTCTAAGTTCTAGGGGACTGATGACCTCAGATGTTAAGTCCCATAGTTGTAAGAGCCACTTGAAACATTTTATGCATAAATACACTATATGATAAAAAGAATCCCGACACATTTTCTAAGGGATTTCTTTTATACAGAAAACTGTAACGTTAGATGTCACGTGGAAAAGTAAAGCGTCAATAGTATCTAGGTAATAACGGACAAACTTCTCTGCCATAGAGCTCGCACTGCGGGAGACTGTTAGTAGAACGTTTGCATGAGAGTCGACTGCAGTCTTATATTATTTTTCATTTATGAAGAGATTTTTTGTAAACTCACTCAGAAGACCTCAAAATGCACCATAACAGCATTTGCCGAGACATCCAAGCATAGTAATTAATTCATCCAGGGATTTAGAACTGGAGATTTCTATGATACCGTAACAATATGTAATTAACTGTCCGCATCCCGTGGTCGTGCGGTAGCGTTCTCGCTTCCCGCGCCCGGGTTCCCGGGTTCGATTCTCGGCGGAGTCAGGGACTTTCTCTTTCATGATGACTGGGTGTTGTGTGATGTCCTTAGGTTAGTTAGGTTTAAGTTGTTCTTAGTTCTAGGGGACTGATGACCACAGATGTTAAGTCCCAGAGTCCTCAGAATTTTTTTTTTTTTTTTTGTAATCTATTGAGTTTTCTTCAAAGATTGATAGCAAACCTGTTTGTAAGAAAGTAAAGAGAATTTGTTCAGGGTTTTCCACTATTAATATAAAGTGAATTTTTAATATTTCAGGTGTTAAAATGTTTTGTTGATACAGTTAATTTATTGTTTGTAAGTCAGTCAGTACTCGTCCATTTATTTTAAGTTTCATATATATAATTCTGCTTGTCAGAGTTTCTCAGTAACAGAAAATTAATTGACAATTATAATTGTCGTAATGAGATTTATTAGCGCAGAAGTTTTCCCTTGGTTTTCTCTATAGTTTAAAGCACACATTTCACATCGTGTTGCTAGCAGTTAGAATGTTAATTTTTTAACGAGTATAGCGGCAGAAGCCACAGTAGTTTGGAGATAGCAGTAGCACAGCATTTATTCATTGCGCAAACACTTAGCCAGTTTATAATTTACGGTGATACAGTCAACATTTCAACAGTGACACTTATCCGATAGGTAATTTTCATTAGTTACACTACGTTATCAAACGTATCCGGACACCTGGCTGAAAATGACTTACAAGTTCGTGGCGCCCTCCATCGGTGATGCTGGAATTCAGTATGGTGTTGGCCCACCCTTAGCCTTGATGACAGCTTCCACTGTCGGAGGCATACGTTGAATGAGGTGCTGGAAGGTTTCTTGGGGAATGGCAGCCCATTCTTCACGGAGTGCTGCACTGAGGAGAGGTATCGATGTCGGTCGGTGAGGCCTGGCACGAAGTCGGCGTTCCAAAACATCCCAAAGATGTTCTGTAGCATTCAGGTCAGGACTCTGTGCAGGCCAGTCCATTACAGCGATGTTATTGCCGTGTAACCACACCACCTCCACAGGCCGTTCATTATGAACAGGTGCTCGATCGTGTTGATAGATGCAATCGCCATCCTTGAATTGCTCTTCAAAAGTGGGAAGAAGAAGGTGCTTATAAGATCAATGCTGTGCTGTGATAGTGGCACGCAAAACAATAAGAGGTGCAAGCCCCCTCCATAAAACACACGACCACACCATAACACCCCCGCCTCTGAATTTTACTGTCGGCACTACACACGCTGGCAGATGACGTTCACCGGGCATTCGCCATACCCACACCCTGCCATCGGGTCACCACATTGTGTTCCGTGATTCGTCACTCCACACAAAGTTTTTCCACTGTTCTATCGTCCAATATTTACGCTCGTATAACCAAACAAGGCGTCGTTTTTTTCCATTTACTGGCTTGATGTGTGGCTTATGAACAGCCGCTCTACCGTGAAATCCAAGTTTTCTCACCTCGCACCTAACTGTCATAATACTTGCAGTGGATTCTGATGCAGTTGGAATTCCTGTGTGACGGTCTGGATAGATGTCTGCCTATTACACATTACGACCCTCTTCAACTGTCGGCGGTCTCTGTCAGTCAACAGACGAGGTCGGCTTGTACGCTTTTGTGCTGTACGTGTCCCTTCACGTTTCCACTTCAGTATCACATCGGAAACAGTGGACCTACGGATGTTTAGGAGTGTGGAAATCTCGCCTACAAACGTGTGACGCAAGTGACACACAATCACCTGACCACGTTCAAAGTCCGTGAGTTCTGTGGAGCGCCCCATTCTGCTCTCTAGCGATGTCTAATGACTACTGAGGTCGCTGATATGGCAGTAGGTGGCAGCACAATGCACCTAATACGAAAAGCGTATGTTTTTTGGCTATCCGCATACTTTTGATCACATAGTGTTTTTATACATCATATTCTTCTCGCATTTCAGATTTCTTTTTTTTTTTTTTTTTTACGTCTAACACAGGACAGTTTTATTAAGTTTAACAGAACAGACTGTTCTCTCGCCACGAGCGTTGCAGTACACAGTTTATTGTTTCCGTGTCATAAATTTTTTTTGCATTACTGTTCACTTTTCAAGAATTACGAGATTACTTACTAACTTAATAACGGGCTTAACTATTTCTCTAATCACGCATTGAACTTCACATTAACACACAGGCGATTTAGCATAAATATAACCACTGTGTGTGTGTATTGTATACCGAACTGGGAAGCTAGAAACGACGGAGAGGCTTCATCCCACCGTAGCCCTCAGTGGTACTCAACTCCACAACAGGCCACAGCAGTCTACCCACCCCACTGCCGCCCCACACCGAACCTAGGGTTATTGCACGGTTCGGCCCCTGGTGGACACCTTCGCTAACGTCTCACACACACGAGTGTAACCCCAGTGTTTGCGTGGTAGAGTAATTATGGTGTACACGTACATGTGTAAGTAGGCTGTTTAGGTTTTTTTATTGGTAACGCCACATAGCGCTCTGTATGGAAAATCACTGGCTGTGCCGTGTGCAGTCTGTGGCTGGTTTGCATTGTCGTCTGCCATTGTAGTGTTGGACAGTTGGCTGTTACCAGCGCGTAGCGTTGCGCAGTTGGAGGTGAGCCGCCAGCAGTGGTGAACGTGGGGAGAGAGATGGTGGAGTTTTGAAATTTGTAAGACTGGACGTCATGAACTGCTATATATATTATGACTGTTAAGGTAAATACATTGTTTGTTCTGTATTAAAATCTTTCATTCGCTAACTATGCCTATCAGTAGTTAGTGCCTTCCGTAGTTTGAATCTTTTATTTAGCTGTCAGTAGTGGCGCTCGCTGTATTGCAGTAGTTCGAGTAACGAAGATTTCTGTGAGGTAAGTGATTTGTGAAAGGTATAGGTTAATGTTAGTCAGGGCCATTCTTTTGTAGGGATTGTTGAAAGTCAGATTGCGTTGCGCTAAAAAAAAATATTGTGTGTCAGTTTAAGTACAGTCTTGTATAATTGTTCAAAGGGGACGTTTCACATGGAGACGATGTTTGTGAAGCAATCGCCGACACAGTGTAACTGATGAGGAGTAAGGGGAACCAGCCCGCATTCGCCGAGGCAGATGGAAAACCGCCTAAAAACCATCCACAGACTGGCCGGCACACCGATCCTCGACATTAATCCGCCGGCTCACCTTCCCACTCGGGAAGCAGCGTATTAGACGCCGCGGCTATCCTGGTGGGCTAAATATAACCATAAACTACTATACAACGAAATCTGAGTAGGCACTTTCAGTCTATGTAATGCATAATTGCCCACCAGATATCGAGAGAGGCGAATCCGCCAGTATAACAGCAGGTGGGCAGTGTTGCGTTGTCAGTACGGAAGCGGTAACAGCAGAAACGGTCTGTCAGGAGAGCTGAGTGTTTTCGGTTGAATATCACCTGGCTAACAAACCAATCACGAACGTTTCAGGCTTTCTAAGATGCCCAAGATTTATTTTATTTATTTATTTATTGTTCTGTGGGACCAAATTAAGGAGAAGTCTCCACGGTCATGGAACGAGTCAATACATGAAATTATAACACGATAGTAGAAGCAGATAAAATGAAATATAAGAAACTTATTCAGGCGACAATTCGTACGTTTAAATAAAGAAAATCGACAATGTAACACTGGACTTTGCTTAATTTTTCAGCTGTTCCAGGAACTCTTCCACAGACTAGAAGGAGTAATCCATGAGGAAACTTCAGTTTAGACTTAAGAGAGTTTGGGCTACTGCTAAGATTTTTGAGTTCTTCTGGTAGCTTATTGAAAATGGATGCAGCAGAATACTGCACTCCTTCCTGTCAAGGAAGTGCATTCCACATGCAGATCTGATTTCTGCCTAGTATTAACTGACTGAAAGCTGCTAACTCTTGGGAATAAGCTAATATTGCTAACAACAAACGACATTAAAGAAAATACACTCGTGGAAATGGAAAAAGGAACACATTGACACCGGTGTGTCAGACCCACCATACTTGCTCCGGACACCGCGAGAGGGCTGTACAAACAATGATCACACGCACGGCACAGCGGACACACCAGGAACCGCGGTGTTGGCCGTCGAATGGCGCTAGCTGCGCAGCATTTGTGCACCGCCGCCGTCAGTGTCAGCCAGTTTGCCGTAGCATACGGAGCTCCATCGCAGTCTTTAACACTGGTAGCATGCCGCGACAGCATGGACGTGAACCGTATGTGCAGTTGACGGACTTTGAGCGAGGGCGTATAGTGGGCATGCGGGAGGCCGGGTGGACGTACCGCCGAATTGCTCAACACGTGGGGCGTGAGGTCTCCACAGTACATCGATGTTGTCGCCAGTGGTCGGCGGAAGGTGCACGTGTCCGTCGACCTGGGACCGGACCGCAGCGACGCACGGATGCACGCCAAGACCGTAGGATCCTACGCAGTGCCGTAGGGGACCGCACCGCCACTTCCCAGCAAATTAGGGACGCTGTTGCTCCTGGGGTATCGGCGAGGACCATTCGTAACCGTCTCCATGAAGCTGGGCTACGGTCCCGCACACCGTTAGGCCGTCTTCCGCTCACGCCCCAACATCGTGCAGCCCGCCTCCAGTGGTGTCGCGACAGGCGTGAATGGAGGGACGAATGGAGACGTGTCGTCTTCAGCGATGAGAGTCGCTTCTGCCTCGGTGCCAATGATGGTCGTATGCGTGTTTGGCGCCGTGCAGGTGAGCTCCACAATCAGGACTGCATACGACCGAGGCACTCAGGGCCAACACCCGGCATCATGGTATGGGGAGCGATCTCCTACACTGGCCGTACACCTCTGGTGATCGTCGAGGGGACACTGAATAGTGCACGGTACATCCAAACCGTCATCGAACCCATCGTTCTACCATTCCTAGACCGGCAAGGGAACTTGCTGTTCCAACAGGACAATGCACGTCCGCATGTATCCCGTGCCACCCAACGTGATCTAGAAGGTGTAAGTCAACTACCCTGGCCAGCAAGATCTCCGGATCTGTCCCCCATTGAGCATGTTTGGGACTGGATGAAGCGTCGTCTCACGCGGTCTGCACGTCCAGCACGAACGCTGGTCCAACTGAGGCGCCAGGTGGAAATGGCATGGCAAGCCGTTCCACAGGACTACATCCAGCATCTCTACGATCGTCTCCATGGGAGAATAGCAGCCTGCATTGCTGCGAAAGGTGGATATTCACTGTACTAGTGCCGACATTGTGCATGCTGTGTTGCCTGTGTCTATGTGCCTGTGGTTCTGTCAGTGTGATCATGTGATGTATCTGACCCCATGAATGTGTTAATAAAGTTTCCCCTTCCTGGGACAATGAATTCACGGTGTTCTTATTTCAATTTTCAGGTGTGTATACACTGTGAGGGCAATGTCAGAATTCCCAAACTATTGAATACGGGTCGACAAGAGGTTCTCGAACTTACACCGCACATAGCTCGAACAGCCCATTTTTGAGCCAAAAATACCCTTTTTTAATTAGAAGAATTACCCCAAAAAATAATACTATATGACATAGGGGTATGAAATATGCGAAATAGACTACTTTTTGTGTCGAACTGTCACTTATTTCAGATACTGTTCTAATGGTAAATAAAGCACCATTTAGTTTCTGAACAAGATCCTGGACATGGGCTTTCCACAACAGCTTACTATCTATCCGAACGCCTTGGAACTTGAACTGTTCCGGCTCGCTTATAATATCCCCATTCTGTCTGAACAAAATATGCCCATTCTGTCTGATCAAAATATCGGTTCTTGTTGAATTGTTAGTTAGAAACTGTAAAAACTGACTCTTACTGTGATTTAGCATCAAATTATTTTCCACAAGCCACGAACGTATTTCATGAACTACATTATTTGATAATGTTTCAATATTACACACAAGAGCCGGCCGCGGTGGTCTCGCGGTTCTAGGCGCGCAGTCCGGAACCGTGCGACTGCTACGGTCGCAGGTTCGAATCCTGCCTCGGGCATGGATGTGTGTGATGTCCTTAGGTTAGTTAGGTTTAAGTAGTTCTAAGTTCTAGGGGACTAATGACCACAGCAGTTGAGTCCCATAGTGCTCAGAGCCATTTTACTCACAAGATCCTTCACTACCAAGCAGGTGTCATCAGCAAACAGAATTATTTTAGAATCAGATCGACTACCAGTGACGTGATTCCGAAGCGCAGATGCGAAGGAAGAACCGCAGCAAATGTGAGACTACGCAAACCTCTTGTAATGACGGACACCGACCATCTGACACTGCGAACAGTGGTTCACACGAAGCAAATGTAAAGAATCGGTTTTGAGTTCCAAAGAGCTACCAACCATCCAGCTGAAGCAACGGCTGTGTGCAGGGATGTAAAAGGAATGGGGAACGCCAGTGGAGCAGCTCCTCTTGGATCAGGTCCTTGTACAGTCAGCGCTAAGCGAAGCTTGAGCTGGCCTAGAGAGTGACGTCACTGGACAGTGGATGACTGGAAACAGCGATTTGGAGAGTTCAATCCTGCTATGTCCCGTGGCGATGGCAGGGTTTGGGGTGCTATTCGTGGTTAGGGTGTGGTCCAGTTATTGCATTTAAGCGAAAGCGAAATGCGGAAGCATACGAACACATTTGACAGAATTGTGTATGGCATGCTGTAGAGGAACAGATCGCAGAGGATCATTCATTGTTCCAGCATGACAATGCACCCTATCATTAAGCAGTATCAGTGAGGCAAGGGTCTTTGGGGGATGACATTCCTAAAATGGACTGGCCTGCCCAAATTCGTGACCTGCGCCCAATGGAACACCTTTGAGATGAGATAGAATGTCGACTGTCGCACCAGACTCCAGCACCCGACATCACTACCTTGTCTGGTTTCGGCTGTTGAGGAAGAAGGGCTGCCATTCCTCCAGACATTTAGACATCTCATTGAAAGTGTTCTCAGCACAGCTGAAGCCATCGCAAAGGCGAAAGGTGATCCCATATCATGTCCACAAGATGGATATCTGGATATTTTTGATCAGGTAGTTTATATGCCTATTGGACCAGATTCCAGCGTCCAACTCACTGTTTTCTCTTTGTCTCTTGAGAAAGAACGGGCTGCCATTCCTCCACAGACGACACCTCATTGAAAGTGTCCTAAGCACAGTTCAAACCATCATAAAGGCGAAGGGTGGTCCCATCCCGTATTAATGTCCACTCATGAGCATCCAGAATTTTTGATCAGGTAGTTTATACGGCTATTGCACCAGATTCCAGCGTCTAGCATCGCTACCTTCTCTGGTTGTGGCTCTTGAGAAAAATGGGCTGCCATTCTCCACAGACGACACCTTACTGAAAATGTCCCAAGAAGAGTTGAAGCTCTTGTAAAGGGCAAGTGTCGACACGCACGCTATTAGTGTCCACTCATGGATTTCTGGATCCTTGTGATCAAATAGTTTATATGCATATGAGAAAGTGTCATCTCGATAAGTTTAGATGTGTTCAATAATCGAATGTCCAGTTCTTCAGTCCAGTGCTCCGTTTCTGGTGCTGCTAAAGGTCTTCTTCATTGCCATTATGTGTTCGAATTTGAGTGTCATTGACAATCTACGTCTACGTGATTACTCTGCTATTCACAATAAAGTGCCTGGCAGAGGGTTCAATGAACCACCTTCAAACTGCGTCTCTACCGTTCCACTCTCGAAAGGCGCGCGGGAAAAACGAGCACTTAAATTTTTCTGTGCGATCCATGATTACTCTTATTTTATAGCGATGATCTTTTCTCCCTATGTAGGTGGGTGCCAACAGAATGTTTTCGCAATCGGAGGAGAAAAATGGTGACTTAAATTTCAAGAGAAGATCCCGACGCAATGAAAAACGCCTTTGTTTTAATGATTGCCACTCCAATTCGCGTATCATGTCTGTGGCACTATCTGCCCTGTTTCGCGATAATACAAAACGAGCTGCCCTTCTTTGTACTCTTCCGATGTCATCCGTCAGTCCCACCTGATGCGGATCCCACACCGCACAGCAGTACTCCAGAATAGGGCGGACAAGCGTGGCGTAAGCAGTCTCTTTGGTAGACCTGTTGCACCTTCTAAGTGTTCTGCCAATGAATCGCAGTCTTTTGGTTTGCTCTACCCATAATATTATCTATGTGATCGTTCCAGTTTAGATTATTTGTAATTATAATCCCTAAGTATTTAGTTGAATTTACAGCCTTCAGATCTGTGTGACTTATCGCGTAATCGAAATTTACCTGTTTCCTTTTAGTACTCATGTGAATAACTTCAGACTTTTCCTTATTCAGGGTCAATTGCCACTTTTTGCACCATACAGATATGTTATCTAAATCATTTTGAAAGTCGTTTTGGTCATCTGATGACTTTACAAGACGGTAAATGGCAGCATCATCTGAAAAGAATCTAAGACGGCTACTCAAATTGTCACCTATGTAGTTAATATAGATCAGGAACAATAGAGGGCCTATAACACTTCCTTGGGGACGGACCGGAAATCACGAATCCAGTTGCACAACTGAGGCGATACTCCGTAGGCACGCAGTTTGGTTAGAAGACGATTGTGAGGAATGGTGTCGAGAGCCTTCTGGAAATCTAAAAATATGGAATCAATTTTACATCCCCTGTCGATAGCACTTATTAATTCATGACTATAAAGAGCTAGTTATGTTTCACAAGAACGATATTTTCTGAAACCGTGCTGACTCTGTGTCAATAAATCGATCTCTTCGAGGTAATTCATAATGTTCGAACGCAGTATAATTAAAACCCTATTGCAAATTGGCGTTAGTCACATGGGCCTGTAATTAAGCGGATTACACACTACCTTGTCTGGTTTCGGCTCTTGAGGAAGCATGGGCTGCCATTCCTCCAGAGACATACAGACACCTAACTGAAAGTGTGCTAATGAGAATTCAAGCCGTCGTACAGGCTAAGGGTTGACAGACCCACTATTAATGTCCACTGATCGCTCTCTGGGACGTTGTGATCAGATGTTGTTGTTGTGGTCTTCAGTCCTGAGGCTGGTGTGATGCAGCTCTCCATGCTACTCTATCCTGTGCAAGCTTCATCATCTCCCAGTACCTACTGCAGCCTACATCCTTCTGAATCTGCTCAGTGTATTCATCTCTTGGTCTCCCTCTACGATTTTTACCCTCCACACTGCCCTCCAATACTAAATTGCTGATCCCTCGATGTCTCAGAACATGTCCTACCAACCAATCCCCTCTTCTAGTCAAGTTGTGCCACAAATTTCTCTTCTCACCAATTCTATTCAGTACCTCCTCATTAGTTATGTGATCTACCCATCTAATCTTCAGTATTCTTCTGTAGCACCACATTTCGAAAACTTCTATTCTCTTCTTGTCTAAACTATTAATCGTCCCTGTTTCACTTCCATTCAAATGGTTGAAATGGCTCCGAGCACTATGCGACTTAACATCTGAGGTCATCATTCCCTTAGAACTACTTAAAGCTAACCAACCTAAGGACATCACACACATCCATGCCCAAGGCAGGATTCGAACCTGCGACCGTAGCAGTCGCTCGCCTCCAGGCTGTAGCGCTTAGAACCGCACGGCCACTCCGGCCGGCTTCACTTCCATACATGGCTACACTGCATGCACTTTCAGAAACGACTTCCTCACACTTAAATCTATACTCGATGTTAACAAATTTCTCTTCTTCAGAAACGCTTTCCTTGCCATTTCCAGTCTTCATTTTATATCCTATCTACTTCGACCATAATCAGTTATTTTGCTACCCAAATAGCAAAACTCCTTTACTACTTTAAGTGTCTCATTTCCCAATCTAATTCCCTCAGTATCACCCGACTTAATTCGACTACATTCCATTATCCTCACTTTGCTTTTGGTGATGTTCATCTTATATCCTCCTTTCAAAACACTGTCCATTCCATTCAACTGCTCTTCCAAGTCCTTTGCTGTCTCTGACAGAATTACAATGTCATCGGCGAACCTCAGAGTTTTTATTTCTACTTGTGATCAGATAGTTTATATAAAAACGAGAAACTATTCATCTCGACAAGTTTCCATGTGTTCCATAACCCATTGTCCAGTTCTTCAATCCAGTGCTCCACGTCTGGGGCTGCTAGCGGTAAATCTTCACTACCGGTGTATGCTCGTATTCGTCGTGGCATACTATCCACCAGTTCATCAAGGCACTGTTGGTCCAGATTCTCCCACTCCTCAACGGCGATTCGGCGTAGATCCCTCAGAGTGGTTGGAGGGTCACGTCGTCCGTAAACAGCCCTTTTCAAACTATCCCAGACATGTTCGGTGGGGTTCATGTCTGGAGAACATGCTGGCCACTGTAGTCGATCGCTGTCGTTATCCTGAAGGAAGTCATTCACAAGATGTGGACGGTAGGCGAGCGAACTGTCGTCCATGAAGACGAATGCCTCGCCAGTATGCTGCCGATACGGTTGCACTATCTGTCGGAGGATGGCATTCACGTATCGTACAGCCGTTACGGCGCCTTCCATGACCACCAGCGGCGTACGTCGGCACCACATAATGCCACCCCAAAACAGCAGGGAACCTCCATGTGGTGTCACCGCCAGACACCAGACACCACACTTGCCTTTAAATCGGCCGCGGTCCGGTAGTATACGTCGGACCCGCGTGTCGCCACTATCAGTGATTGCAGACCGAGCGCCGCCACACGGCAGGTCTAGAGAGACTTCCTAGCACTCGCCCCAGTTGTACAGCCGACTTTGCTAGCGATGGTTCACTGACTAAATACGCTCTCATTTGCAGAGACGACAGTTTAGCATAGCCTTCAGCTACGTTATTTGCTACGACTTAGCAAGGCGCCACTATCCGTACTATTGATATTGTGAAATACACTCCTGGAAATTGAAATAAGAACACCGTGAATTCATTGTCCCAGGAAGGGGAAACTTTATTGACACATTCCTGGGGTCAGATACATCACATGATCACACTGACAGAACCACAGGCACATAGACACAGGCAACAGAGGATGCACAATGTCGGCACTAGTACAGTGTATATCCACCTTTCGCAGCAATGCAGGCTGCTATTCTCCCATGGAGACGATCGTAGAGATGCTGGATGTAGTCCTGTGGAACGGCTTGCCATGCCATTTCCACCTGGCACCTCAGTTGGACCAGCGTTCGTGCTGGACCTGCAGACCGCGTGAGACGACGCTTCATCCAGTCCCAAACATGCTCAATGGGGGACAGATCCGGAGATCTTGCTGGCAGGGTAGTTGACTTACACCTCCTAGAGCACGTTGGGTGGCACGGGATACATGCGGACGTGCATTGTCCTGTTGGAACAGCAAGTTCCCTTGCCCGTCTAGGAATGGTAGAACGATGGGTTCGATGACGGTTTGGATGTACCGTGCACTATTCAGTGTCCCCTCGACGATCACCAGAGGTGTACGGCCAGTGTAGGAGATCGCTCCCCACACCATGATGACGGGTATTTTCCCTGTGTGCCTCGGTCGTATGCAGTCCTGATTGTGACGCTCACCCGCACGGCGCAAAACACGCATACGACCATCATTGGCACCGAGGCAGAAGCGACTCTCATCGCTGAAGACGACACGTCTCCATTCGTCCCTCCATTCACGCCTGTCGCGACACCACTGGAGGCGGGCTGCACGATGTTGGGGCGTGAGCGGAAGACGGCCTAACGGTGTGCGGGACCGTAGCCCAGCTTCATGGAGACGGTTGCGAATGGTCCTCGCCGGTACCCCAGGAGCAACAGTGTCCCTAATTTGCTGGGAAGTGGCGGTGCGGTCCCCTACGGCACTGCGTAGGATCCTACGGTCTCGGCGTGCATCCGTGCGTCGCTGCGGTCCGGTCCCAGGTCGACGGGCACGTGCACCTTCCGCCGACCACTGGCGACAACATCGATGTACTGTGGAGACCTCACGCCCCACGTGTTGAGCAATTCGGCGGTACGTCCACCCGGCCTCCCGCATGCCCACTATACGCCCTCGCTCAAAGTCCGTCAACAGCACATACGGTTCACGTCAACGGCATGCTACCAGTGTTAAAGACTTCGATGGAGCTCCGCATGCCACGGCAAACTGGCTGACACTGACGGCGGCGGTGCACAAATGCTGCGCAGCTAGCGCCATTCGACGGCCAACACCGCGGTTCCTGGTGTGTCCGCTGTGCCGTGCGTGTGATCATTGCTTGTACAGCCCTCTCGCAGTGTCCGGAGCAAGTATGGTGGGTCTGACACACCGGTGTCAATGTGTTCTTTTTTCCATTTCCAGGAGTGTATGTAACGTCAAGAGCGACGTTCATCATTAATGGATTAAAGTTAAGTGTTCCACCAGCTACGTCCGTTGTTTCTAAATTCTAATTCCCTTGTACTGTTCCAGACCTCACGCCAGCCTGCGTGAGCTAAATCGCGTGCCTTTCGTCCTCCTCTAGTAACACGGTGTTGGCTCTCCTGCCAGCCACAACACTCCACCTTTCTGCGCTCGCTGGACAGTGTGTCTAAGGCGTTCAGCCTGACCGGGTTGCCTCCAAACGCGTCGCCGACGATTGTGTGGTTGAAGGCGTATGCAACACTAATCAATGAAGATAACGTGATGGCAGTCCTGAGCGGTCCATTCGGCATGTTGTTGGGCCCAGCTGTACCGCATCGCATGGTGTCGTGGTTGCAAAGATGGACCTCGCCATAGACGTCGGGAGTGAAGTTGCGCATCATGCAGCCTATTGCGCACTCTTTGAGTCGTAACGCGGCGTCCTGTGGCTGCACGAAAATCATTATTCAACATGGTGGCATTGCTGTCAGGGTTCCTCCGAGCCGTAATCCGTAGGTAGCGGTCATCCACTGCAGTAGTAGCTCTCGGGCGGCCAGAGAGAGGCGCGTCATCGACAGATCCTGTCTCTCTGTATCTCCTCCATGTCCGAACAACAGCGCTTTGGTTCACGCCGAGATGCCTGGACACTTCCCTTGTGGAGAGCCCTTCCTGACACAAAGTAACAATGCTGACGCGATGAAGCGCAGTATTGACAGTCTAGGCACGGTTAACTACAGACAACACGAGCCGTGTACCTCCTTCATAGCGGAATGACCGGAACTGATCGGCCGTCGGACCCTCCCCGTGTAACAGGCGCTGCTCATGCATGGTTGTTTACATCTTTTGGCGGCTTTAGTGACATCTCTGAACAGTCAAAGGGACTGTGTCTGAGATACAATACCCACCGTGAGCTTCTGTCCTCAGGAGTTCTGAGAACTGGGGTGATGTAAAACTTTTTTTGTTGCGTGTATTTTTGCTGCAACATTTAGAAAGTATTTTTTCGAAGTACTCGGAACGTGGCAATTATGAGCAGCAGCATTGTCATTTAGTTTGTTTTTGTATACTGTACACTGGCTGTACAGTCTGTCGGTAGACAACATGACAAGTATTTTTAATCTTATTATCTGCATTATTAATATCTGTCAGGATGTACTTATTTCCTGACGTCTTATTATCTTATTATCAGTTACATTCTTATCGTGGGGATTACTGGTATCTGGTTAATGCCTAAAGAAGGCCCCAGGCGCGATGGAATGCTAATCACATTCTTTTCTGAATAGTTTTGAACATTGCTGTCTTCCAGCATCCGTATATTAGTTTCAGCAGAGAAACAACACAGCCAACCGGTTGCAAATAAGTTATCACAATGACCTATGATTCGACACCTCTAAGGTTGTCTTTATCAGAATAAATATTTAAGAGTCGTAAAGTCAGGGAGAAGGCAATAGTCGAAGTTTAGAGCAGACATGCTCAACTGAAAAATTAAAAACGTTGCAGCCTTTGGAACATTGTTTATTTTTATTTTTTGAGACGAGCACACCTGCTCTAAACTCTCGAATCATGGAATTCTTTTAGATAAGCTAAATCATCATGGTTTGGCTGGCTCTGAGCACTATGCGACTTAACTTCTTAGGTCATCAGTCGCCTCATGGTTTGAGGGGGGCAGTGCACAAATGGTTTAATTCATATTTAACTGGAAGAATGCAGAAAGTTGAAATAAGTGGTTCATGTAATGTTAAAACAACAGCTGATTCCTCAAACTGGGGGGTTATCAAGCACAGGGTCCCACAGGGTTCGGTCTTAGGTCCTTTACTGTTCTTGATATACATTAATGACTTACCATTCCATATTGATGAAGATACAAAGTTAGTTCTTTTTGCTGACGATACAAGTATAGTAATAACATCCAAAAACCGAGAACTAAGTGATGTAATTGTAAATGATGTTTTTCACAAAATTATTAAGTGGTTCTCAGCAAACGGACTCTCTTTAAATTTTGATAAAACACAGTATATACAGTTCCGTACAGTAAATGGCACAACTCCAGTAATAAATATAGACTTTGAACAGAAGTCTGTAGCTAAGGTAGAATTTTGAAAATTTTTAGGTGTGTCCATTGATGAGAGGTTAAACTGGAAGCAACACATTGATGGTCTGCTGAAACGTGTGAGTTCGGCTACGTATGCTATTAGGGTTATTGCAAATTTTGGTGATAAGAATCTCAGTAAATTAGCTTTCTATGCCTACTTTCATTCACTGCTTTCGTATGGCATCATATTCTGGGGTAATTCATCGTTCAGTAGAAAAGTATTCATTGCTCAAAAACGTGTTATCAGAATAATTGCTGGAGCCCACCCAAGGTCATCTTGCAGACATCTATTTAAGGATCTAGGGATCCTCACAGTATATATATTCACTTATGAAATTTGTTGTTAATAATCCAGCCCAGTTCAAAAGTAATAGCAGTGTGCTTAGCTGTAACACCAGGAGAAAGGATGATCTTCACTATGCAGGGTTAAATCTGACTTTGGCACAGAAGGGGGTAAATTATGCTGCCACAAAAGTCTTTGGTCACCTACCAAACAGCATCAAAAGCCTGACAGATAGTCAACCAACATTTAAAAATAAATTAAAAGAATTTCTAGATGACAACTCCTTCTACTCATTGGCTGAATTTTTAGATATAAATTAAGGGAGGAAAAAAAACTAACTTAAGCATTAGTGTCATGCAGTATTTTGTGTAATGTAATATCTTGTACAGACATCTTTCATTAACCTGACACGTTCCACATCATTACGAAGTGTCGTATTCATGATCTATGGAACAAGTATTAATCTAATCTAATCTACTATTGCCTTCCCGCAATGTAACTTCACGGCTTCTAGAATTTGATTCTGATGAAGTCGTCTTTGGAGGTATCGAAGCCTAGGTGAATGTACCAAACAACTATTTCTATTTTGTCAAGAACTGACATATTGTTGTCAAAAACTGACTTATTGAGTGCCTAAAACAAATAATAGTCCCAAATAACAAGCAAAAAAGAGCCTAAAACATAATAAATTTTGCAGGAAAACTAGATAGCCCAGTGGTTTAATTTCAAAACAACACATAAAAAACAGTAGTACAAACGCAAATTAGTACAAATAAAATGACACAATTTCAGAGACTTTACTGGTCTCATACAGATCTGATTATACGGGGTGTTAAAAACACTCTGCGCAGTGCCGTATGATTGTTCGCCTGCCTGGGTTACTTCCCTTAAGTGGACTCTCCCAACATTCCACTGTTTCGTTTAACTCAGCCAGGGTCAGTAGCATCGTTGGTGTGTGTCGTTACGTGTTGACGTGAACGTTTAAGTTTAGTTCCTTTGTTCGTTTGTTTCGTTTTTGTCGGTGTTCAAATGTTAACCATTGAACAACGTGTGTTTTTAGTCGAACAGGTGTTCAAAGCTGGCGGCAAATACACTGTTTCAGTTCGTCAAACATTTAATTCTGTTTTCCTGGACACAACACTCCCACATCGCGATACTGTGCGAGGTCTGTCTAACAAATTTCGAAGTACGGGTTCAGTGACAGATGCACCGAGAAGTGGTCGTCCTAGCGTTTTGTCTGAGGACAAACTGCTGGATATTTCCGATAAGATGTCCACGAGTCGGAACAGGTCAGTAAGAAAACTCGCCCAGGAAATCGATGTTAGTGGTGAAACGGCCCACACAGCTGTTAGGAAAAAATTACAACTTTTCCCATACGGAGTGACAGTCGTGAAGCAACTGAAAGCCGGTCGCTGTGACCGAGCGGTTCTAGGCGCTTCAGTCCTGAACCGCGATGCTGCTACGGTCGCAGGTTCGAATCCTGCCTCGGGCGTGGATGCGTGTGATGTTCTTAGGTTAGTTAGGTTTAAGTAGTTCTAAGTTCTAGGGGACTGATGACCTGAGATATTAAGCCTCTTAGTGCTTAGAGCCATTTGAATTTGAAGAAATTAAAAATGCTGATCATGGCAAGAGACTGCATTATTGTCAATGGTTCAAAAATTTCGCTGCACAAAATGGAAAGGATATTCTTAATGAAACGTTTTGCACTGATGCGTGGTTTCATTTATGCGGGTACATGAACTCGCAAAATTCTCGTATGTGGAGTACTGCAAATCCATTGTGTATCCATGAGGAACCACTTCATCCTGTGAAAATAGGAGTTTGGATTGCAATTTATAGACGTCGGAATGTGGGTCCCGTATTTTTCAACCAAACAATAAACGCACAACGATACTGCAGTGATATTCTGTACCCATTCATAGGAGAACTTGTGTTGAGTGAAATACTGAACGGCTATTATAAACAAGATGGTGCAACCGCGCATACAGCTTGCGTTTCAATGTCACTCCTTGCTGATGTTTTTGGTGATTGCATAATTTTACTGGGACTTTGGCCTCCGCGATCAGCAGACCTAACACCACCTGACTTTTTCTTCTGGGGTGCAGCGAAGGCAGCTGTCTATAAAAACCGTCCAAAACCCATCGATGGATTGAAAACTGCAATATCCACTCTCAGTGTTCTGTTACAGAAGGAATGTCACAGCTTGTGTTTGGAAACATGATAAGACAAATTGAATTGTGTATTTAATAACAGGGGTGGAGGGGACACTTTCGACATTTAATGTGAAAATTTGTAAGTAAAGATGAATATTCAATACATTAATAAGTTGTATTTCGCTGAGTTCAATTTCGGTATATTCACTGCGGCATACGGCACTCCCGACTAGCAATCGTACGGCACTGGGGAGAGACGTTTTGAACACCCCGTACGTGTATGTAGCCTGAAGCGGCGAGTGAAAATTTGTGCCAAAACCTGGAACTGAACTCTGGTCCCCTACTTATTAGGCAGGCGCATTGGCCACGAAGTCATCTTTGCACAAAGGTTCACGCAATTGCACGGACCACCTTGGCGCGCCTTGCTCCTCGATCTAAATTCTCAGTGGCGCCACAGTCTACTTTAAATTCCCCATTTACACACCAACAGAAATGCCGGGGCTCTCCATGTTCTGGAATGGCTCCTCGGCATCAAACGAAACTGGGGTATCCAGCCTGAAACCCAGGTGCAGAGCTTGCTGTTATTCTCAAAAATGGTTCAAATGGCTCTGAGCACTATGGGACTCAACTGCTGTGGTCATCAGTCCCCTAGAACTTAGAACTACTTAAACCTAACTAACCTAAGGACATCACACACATCCATGCCCGAGGCAGGATTCGAACCTGCGACCGTAGCAGTCGCACGGTTCGGGACTGCGCGCCTAGAACCGCGAGACCACCGCGGTCGGCTGTTATTCTGAGATGACTGCTGTACTGTGCAGTTTGACGTTTTCGTCAAGCGTAGATCGTGTTTGAGAGAAATTTTGATTGACAGAAAGTCTGACAAGGTGGCGGACGTGTCTGTGTCGACGTTTCGCAACACATGTTCGGCGGAAAATTCTTTTATTACGATTTATCTGACTGCATCGTGAGTTCCCGCTACTATGAAAACTACGATCAAGTAAGAAATGTTCAAATGGCTCTAAGCACTATGGGACTTAACATCTGAGGTCATCAGTCCCCTAGAATTACTTAAACCTAACTAACCTAAAGACATGACACACACATCCATGCCCGAAGCAGGATTCGAACCTGCGACCGTAGCGGTCGTGCGGTTCCAGACTGAAGCGCCCAGAACCGCTCGCTCACAGCGGATGGCAAAAACAAACAGCACTGACAATTGTCAAAATGGTAGAGGTACCACATCTTCCCCAGCCATATATTGCGCATGGAGAGGTTATGAACAAAATCAATAGTTTACGCATAAAGTGACATACGAGCGCCGTGGAATGAAATGTAATCGCAGTTCTTTGGTTCTCGCACGGACGATGTGGGCTGTTTGTTTGCAAGCAGCGATATTTTAATTACCTCTCCCGAGAGGACCAATTAGAAGATAAACTTTTCGCGTACTTGTGTCGTCTTTTTCACTGCGAGAACGGAGCAACACTAAACGAATTATTAAACATTGCACTGTCCATCAGTAGGAATGATCAAGTTCTGAGTGAAATGTTCCCGTTAATAGGTGTCCAGTTGCATATTTCTCATTTTAAACTATCCCATGGACCAGCGGCATTTTTTCCTTCCTCATCTTTAATCCTGGAATGCTACCCAAGAATTTTTGATGATCGCAGCTACCCATTCGTCGATTCGACGAACACCACCACTCTTCAGGTGTATAATCAACAATAACAGCAGTTTATGTAGATTTGAGCCTCGTTTACAGTCAAGAACATATCAAAATTTCAAAATAAATAGGTTTCGAACGAGGACTAGTGTGGGCAATAGGTAAAGTACTATTTCAGAAGTAGGTTTGGTTCGATGTTTATTAATGTAAGAACAAACAATCAAATTCCTTCTGTCTTTTGGGCAACAGCACATGAAAATCTGTAAGAAAAGAACAATATAACTGTGTAACGATAAGCATTACAGTAGATTCCACTGTAACAATCAGAGTAATACTGCAAGAATAAAAGTAACACATTACTATGTAGAGATTTAGAAAAAAAAGGAACACCTATTCTTCAGGGGCTTGTCACCATGCATGTTCGTGAATTGAAGACTAGTAAATAAATGCTTTTGAACGTGTACTTTACATACTACTACAGCCAGTCTCGGTAAATTACTAGTACACAAATATATCACACACACACACATATATATATATATATATATATATCAAAAATGTCCGGTATATTTGAAACGGCAATACAAACTAAACGAGCAGCGATAGAAATACACCGTTTGTTGCAATATGCTTGGGACAACAGTACATTTTCAGGCGGACAAACTTTCGAAATTACAATAGTTACAATTGTCAACAACAGATGGCGCTGCGGTCTGGGAAACTCTACAGTACGATATTTTACACATATCCACCATGCGTAGCAATAATATGGCGAAGTCTCTGAATGAATTTACCCGAAACCTTTGACAACGTGTCTGGCGGAATGGCTTCACATGCACATGAGATGTACTGCTTCAGCTGTTCAATTGTTTCTGGATTCTGGCGGTACACCTGGTCTTTCAAGTGTCCCCACAGAAAGAAGTCACAGGGGTTCATGTCTGGCGAATAGGGAGGCCAATCCACGCCGCCTCCTGTATGTTTCGGATAGCCCAAAGCAATCACACGATCATCGAAATATTCATTCAGGAAATTAAAGACGTCGGCCGTGCGATGTGGCCGGGCACCATCTTGCATAAACCACGAGGTGTTCGCAGTGTCGTCTAAGGCAGTTTGTACCGCCACAGATTCACGAAGAATTTCCAGATAGCGTGATGCAGTAATCGTTTCGGATCTGAAAAATGGGCCAATGATTCCTTTGGGAGAAATGGCAGCCCAGACCAGTACTTTTTGAGGATGCAGGGACGATGGGACTGCAACATGGGGCTTTTCGGTTCCCCATATGCGCCAGTTCTGTTTATTGACGAAGCTGTCCAGGTAAAAATAAGCTTCGTCAGTAAACCAAATGCTGCCCATATGCATATCGCCGTCATCAATCCTGTGCACTATATCGTTAGCGACTGTCCCTCGTGCAGCAATGGTAGCGGCGCTGAGGGGTTGCCGCGTTTGAATTTTGTACGGATAGAGGTGTAAACTCTGGCGCATGATACGTGGACGTTGGCGTCATTTGGACCGCAGCTGCAACATGGCGAACGGAAACCCGAGGCCGCTGTCGGATCACCTGCTGCACTAGCTGCGTGTTGCCCCTCTGTGGTTGCCATACGCGGTCGCCCTACCTTTCCAGCACGTTCATCCGTCACTTTCCCAGTCCGATGAAATTTTTCAAACAGATCCTTTATTGTATCGCTTTTCGGTCCTTTGGTTACATTAAACCTCCGTTGAAAACTTGGTCGTGTTGCAACAACACTGTGTTGTAGGCGGTGGAATTCCAACACCAGAAAAATCCTCTGTTCTAAGGAATAAACCATGTTGTCCTCAGCACACTTGCACGTTGTGAACAGCACACACTTACAGCAGAAAGACGACGTACAGAATGGCGCACCCACAGACTGCGTTGTCTTCTATATCTTTCACATCACTTGCAGCGCCATCTGTTGTTGAAAATTGTAACTACTGCAACTTCGAAAGTTTGTTCGCCTGAAAATGTACTGTTGTCCCAAGCATATTGCAACAAACGGTGTATTTCTATCGCTGCTCCTTTAGTTTTTATTGCCGTTTCAAATATACCGGTCATTTTTGAAACACCCTATATATATATATATATATATATATATATATATATATATATATATATATATATATATCAGAGCTCACAAAGAAGCCAGACAGTCTCCACAAAGCATGTGTTTATGACCCCCACTAATATTTTTTTATTGCACTTTTCGCATCTTGATTTTGTCATTCTTCGTTTTTTGTAAGGACAGTATGCACATATTATTCTATCGACATGAAGACGACTGTTGGGTAATAGTGGGACTAGTTGTGTGAGTCGAATGTGCATCCAAGGCGACATCAATTCGTCAGCCAATGTCATGGCGAATGCAAACTTTGTAGGTGCTCTTTGGTTATTAGGAAGATTGCCAACATAGATGACATAGGAGTTGTGAATAGCTATGTTCACCATGTTATAGAAGAGGGAGAGCGGCCAACGTCTAGTTCTACCACAATTCATATTACTGCACACTTGGTCCAAAGTGTCCACTGCTCCTTTTGTACACTCCTGGAAATGGAAAAAAGAACACATTGACACCGGTGTGTCAGACCCACCATACTTGCTCCGGACACTGCGAGAGGGCTGTACAAGCAATGATCACACGCACGGCACAGCGGACACACCAGGAACAGCGGTGTTGGCCGTCGAATGGCGCTAGCTGCGCAGCATTTGTGCTCCGCCGCCGTCAGTGTCAGCCGGTTTGCCGTGGCATACGGAGCTCCATCGCAGTCTTTAACACTGGTAGCATGCCGCGACAGCGTGGACGTGAACCGTATGTGCAGCTGACGGACTTTGAGCGAGGGCGTATAGTGGGCATGCGGGAGGCCGGGTGGACGTACCGCCGAATTGCTCAACACGTGGGGCGTGAGGTCTCCACAGTACATCGATGTTGTCGCCAGTGGTCGGCGGAAGGTGCACGTGCCCGTCGACCTGGGACCGGACCGCAGCGACGCACGGATGCACGCCGAGACCGTAGGATCCTACGCAGTGCCGTAGGGGACCGCACCACCACTTCCCAGCAAATTAGGGACACTGTTGCTCCTGGGGTATCGGCGAGGACCATTCGCAACCGTCTCCATGAAGCTGGGCTACGGTCCCGCACACCGTTAGGCCGTCTTCCGCTCACGCCCTAACATCGTGCAGCCCGCCTCCAGTGACGTCGCGACAGGCGTGAATGGAGGGACGAATGGAGACGTGTCGTCTTTTGCGATGAGAGTCGCTTCTGTCTCGGTGCCAATGATGGTCGTATGCGTGTTTGGCGCCGTGCAGGTGAGCGCCACAATCAGGACTGCATACGACCGAGGCACATAGGGCCAACACCCGGCATCATGGTGTGGGGAGCGATCTCCTACACTGGCCGTACACCTCTGGTGACCGTCGAGGGGACACTGAATAGTGCACGGTACATCCAAACCGTCATCGAACCCATCGTTCTACCATTCCTAGACCGGCAAGGGAACTTGCTGTTCCAACAGGACAATGCACGTCCGCATGTATTCCGTGCCACCCAACGTGCTCTAGAAGGTGTAAGTCAACTACCCTGGCCAGCAAGATCTCCGGATCTGTCCCCCATTGAGCATGTTTGGGACTGGATGAAGCGTCGTCTCACGCGGTCTGCACGTCCAGAACGAACGCTGGTCCAACTGAGGCGCCAGGTGGGAATGGCATGGCAAGCCGTTCCACAGGACTACATCCAGCACCTCTACGATCGTCTCCATGGGAGAATAGCAGCCTGCATTGCTGCGAAAGGTGGATATACACTGTACCAGTGCCGACATTGTGCATGCTCTGTCGCCTGTGTCTATGTGCCTGTGGTTCTGTCAGTGTGATCATGTGATGTATCTGACCCCAGGAATGAGTCAATAATGTTTCCCCTTCCTGGAACAATGAATTCACGGTGTCCTTATTTCAATTTCCAGGAGTGTAGAATTATAATTCATTACAATTTGTGGTTTGCCAGTTTCTTCATTTATGCTGTTGTCATAATGCATCATAGAAATAAGAATAACCATTTTATTTTTCCTGGTTGGTTTGAACGAAACTGCGGCGATGTCCCCGGAAAACAAGAAGAAGCTTGAGCCGGGGCCTCTATTCGTTAATTTAGGATTAGTAAAAATCCTTCGGTAGTTCTCGCTTATTTTTCTTTATTGTCCCAAGCATTGTTATTCCGTGACTGGTGATTAAGGTCTTTTTGCAAGAGGTGTGCTACTGAGCCAGTTGTCACACTTCAAATTACGCACTCGTCACACGCAATCCAAACAGGGAATCGAATTCAGCATTTGTTACTTCTTTTGTGAGACTAGGCGAATCTTTGTATGGAGAACGTTGTGTTTTCATTTCATCGTTGGTGTCAGTAATCATTGCGTCCAACACATTTGAAGTAAACAATAAATGAAAGCACTGACGTGGACTTTGTGCATTTTTCGCGTGCCCTGCAGGGCCTGGAGTGAAGCGAATGACGTTCCTCTCCGGCGCTTTTCCCGGTTGTTTGATATGTGTTGTCTTCCAGCTGTAGCTACCACCTTTCCAGGTACTAACAAGGGAACCACCCCATCGCACCCCCCTCAGATTTAGTTACAAGTTGGCACAGTGGATAGGCCTTGAAAAACTGAACACAGATCGATCGAGAAAACAGGAAGAAGTTGTGTGGAACTATGAAATAATAGGCAAAATATACAAACTTAGTAGTCCACGGGCAAGATAGGCAACATCAAGGATAGTCTGAAAGCAAGCACGCAGTGGTCCCGTGGCTAGCGTGAGCAGCTGCGGAACGAGAGGTCCGTGGTTCAAGTCTTTCCTCGAGTGAAAAGTAGACTTTCTTTATTTTCTCAAAGTTATGATCTGTCCGTTCGTTCATTGGCGTCCCTGTTCACTGTAATATGCTTAGCGTCTGTGTTTTGCGACCGCACCGCAAAACGGTGCGATTAGTAGACGAAAGGACGTGCCTCTCCAATGGGAACCGAAAACATTTGATCGCAAGGTCTGAAAGGTCTCTGTTGTATTCCTTTCATGGTAATTTCTTAAATCTGTTGTCATTTACGGCATAAATTCCTCTTCTAAATTTACTGTGGTGTGACTATCTGGGAGGAGACTGAGCAGTGGAACGTGTTACTTTGACACATAAACAAGAACGATCTGTCACACTGCTACACTTTAAAACACAGTTTATATGTAATTCATGTCACACAGTCTCATACGGAACCTACATCCGCTTTTTTTATATACTGTATATGATAAGATACCGTCATCTCCCATCCCTTCTGTGTGAGAGGATGAATGAGCAAATGTATTTCTAGTTGCATGCTTGAGGGTAGCAGACAAGCCTGTCTGCTAGAGAACAGTAGGACCAACGTCGGAACAGGTAGCTACGCTTTCTAAAAGCAGAGAGGTTTCTATCCTTAGTGTTGTCCTGTCCGTCCCTTGTCATGTTGGTTCAGGAAGCTGCCTCTCTGGTCTCTTCCGTTTTGTATACGGACGCACCCTTGGTAGGAGCGCAGGTCAGCCTGTCTGCGGCGAGCGTCTGAAGTGGTAAGATCTCCGGCTAAGCGCGTGTCTGCTCAGTCCGTAGCACAATGGATTTCTTAAGTTCAGCCTAATTGAAAATTTAATCACCTTTATTTCAGGTTTTAATTCTAAAATATCTAATGTTATCTTAAATTGCAACGCAGTGTAATTCGAGTGTCAACTTCAGAATATATTCCGGTAGTTGCTTTGTCACTACTTTGTGAGTAAAGTGGAACCACGTGTTGATCAGTAACTCTAACTAAGATCATGAATCTTAAATGCGAACGTGCGTGAGATTATAGCCTCTCGTCTTGACAATATTTTGCAATATAGCAACTTTTCTTTATTTTCAACCCACGTGGGGTGTACTTTGAGAGACCAGTACCACGTGCTTATACAGTTGTTTGACCCATCAGGTTAATAGTAAGACGATAGTAACCAGTTCGAGGTTTTTCTTTTGTAAATTGCTTTTCGATGTAATTTATTTTAATTATCAAAATTATTGTGGAGTTACACTCTTTGTGTAAACCAAGTTGACCACGTGAAGCATGTGGTGTAATCATCAAAGTAGCCCTCAGCTATTCTTTTCGGGAAGATTTCACAAGAGAGTTAGTATGAATTTAGTATACCAGTGTGTGGTAATTACATGACGGACAGCATTGCGCTACGAACGTAACTTCTTTGGGTGAAAATTGAATCGGTTGGTTGTGGTTAATTTCCTCTTGCATATGTTTCAATGTTCTTCGTGTGTTATTTTATGAATGTAGTGTTGTATGCAGTCTCCCAATCTTGGCTCCATATTTGATGTGTTCCGTAAGATTACAAACTCACATTTTCACAATCCTAAATAAGGCACCAGCTTAGTTGTGACTCAAGTTTAACATGCTGAAATTTCAATGATCAATGTTAAAATAAATTCCCAAATATAAACTGATTTATTTCTTTTTATTTAAATTCTCTTTTTTTGTATATGTATCATCGGTTTTCGTATGACTATTAAAAGATTATAATTAATGTTATTCTGGTTGGAAATTTGGTAAGCTAGACTGGATACCTGGTGAAACGTTTGCTCAGTAATGCAAGGTTAACTTCCTCAGATAGCTCACAGCTTTTAACCCGCTTTTATTGTCTATCAGCACCGCTTTCACATCAAATTAATAGAACAACATTACAGGTCATAGGTCAACCGATTCCTCCACAGGAAAACACGTCTGATGTATTCTATACGACACTGGTGACGGCATGTGCGTCACATGACAGGAATATGTTGTCGACC
Organism: Schistocerca gregaria; assembly: GCF_023897955.1. Classification (NCBI taxonomy): domain Eukaryota; kingdom Metazoa; phylum Arthropoda; class Insecta; order Orthoptera; family Acrididae; genus Schistocerca; species Schistocerca gregaria. The sequence goes on from NC_064930.1 coordinate 67,336,876, forward strand.
CACATAAGTTGTACACTTGGCGAATGGGCAAAAAGATTCTTCTACCTTGCCCGATTTAGGTTTTCTTGTGGATGTTATAATCACTCCCAAAAAGTGATGAAAACATAAGAGTTTGTCACATAAACTGAAAACAAAAAATTAAACTTTTCACTCGAGGGAAGAGTTGAACCAAGGACCTCTCGTTCCGCAGCTGCTCACGCTAACCACGGGACCACGGCGTGCTTGCTTTCAGACTGTCCTTGATGTGGCCTATCTTGCACATGGACTACTCAGTTTCTATATTTTGCTTATTTGTTTCATAGTTCCACACAACTTCTTCCTTTTTTCCCCATTGATCTGTGTTCAGTTTTTCAAGGCCTATCCACTGTGGCAACTTATAACTAAATCTGAGGGGGGGGGGGGGGGGGTGCGACGGGGAGGTTCCCTTGTTAGTACGTGTGCGGGCTTGTTTGACACATCCGTGGCTACATAAGAGGGAACTTGGCGGGCGAGATTGCTCTTTTATGAGGGAGTTAATAAGTTATAAGTCCATTAGAAGAAACTTGATATAACCGTAGGGTTCTGAGAGTAATATTTTCTTGGCCCGCCTGGTTAGTCGAACGGTCTAACGCACGGCTTTCCGGAGCGGCACGAATCCGCCCGGTGGACTCGTGTCGAGGTCCGGTGAGCCGACGAGTCTGTGGATGGCTTTTAGGCGGTTTTCCATCTGCCTCGGCGAATGCCGGCTGGTTCCCCTTTCTCCGCCCCAGCTACAATATGTCGGCGATTGCTGCACAAACTAGTTCTCCACGCACGCGTACACCACCGTTACTCTGCCACGCAAACATAGGGGTTACACTCGTCTAGTGTGAGACGTTCCCTGGAGGTCCACCGGGGGGCCGAACCGCACAACAACCCCGGGTTCGGTGTGGGGCACGCAGAGGGGTGAAGTGTACTGCGGTAGCCGTCGTGGACCACTGCGGCAGCGGCGGGGAAGGAGCCTCTCCGTCGTTTCTAGGTCCCCGGTTAACATACAATATTTTCTTTAGCATATGTTCTTGGGTAAATCTCTCATTTTATGTCATTCCCAGCATCAGAGTGTTGCTTTCTTCTTCCTCTTTAAACACAGCGCCGAATTCATGCCAGGACTGCTTTGTCTGGATTTGTGCTCCTTCTAACCGCTCTCAAAATACACGCAAACAAGAATGGTGTCTGTTTCAAAGAGGAGGTTAAACTGATAAACATTGTTTGAACGCGTACGGCGCTGCTTGTCAAATCCGTGATTAAACAAGAGCGATTTGTCAAACACGTTTGATCGTTTACGGGGGCCTTAGCAGTGGACCGCATACTGTAGACGTACAGTGATGCGCCGAAGAAACTGTGTAAATTCTCTGTTTAGGTTTTTATGTTGGTAACGCCACGTAGCGCTCTGTATGAAATTCACTGACTGTGCTGTGTCCATTCTGTGACCCGTTGGACTCATTGTTGGAATATTCGCTATTGTAGTGTTGGGCAGTTGGAGGTGAATAGCACGTAGCGTTGCGCAGTTGGTGGTGAGCCGCCAGCAGTGGTGGATGTGGGGAGAGAGATGGCGGAGTTTTGAGAGCAGATGATCTGGACGTGTGTCCGCCTGAAAAAGGATGTCATGAACTGATTATATACACTCCTGGAAATGGAAAAAAGGAACACATTGACATCGGTGTGTCAGACCCACCATACTTGCTCCGGACACTGCGAGAGGGCTGTACAAGCAATGATCACACGCACGGCACAGCGGACACACCAGGAACCGCGGAGTTGGCTGTCGAATGGCGCTAGCTGCGCAGCATTTGTGCACCGCCGCCGTCAGTGTCAGCCAGTTTGCCGTGGCATACGAAGCTCCATCGCAGTCTTTAACACTGATAGCATGCCGCGACAGCGTGGACGTGAACCGTATGTGCAGTTGACGGACTTTGAGCGAGGGCGTATAGTGGGCGTGCGGGAGGCCGGGTGGACGTACCGCCGAATTGCTCAACACGTGGGGCGTGAGGTCTCCACAGTACATCGATGTTGTCGCCAGTGGTCGGCGGAAGGTGCACGTGCCGGTCGACCTGGGACCGGACCGCAGCGACGCACGGATGCACGCCAAGACCGTAGGATCCTACGCAGTGCCGTAGGGGACCGCACCGCCACTTCCCAGCAAATTAGGGACACTGTTGCTCCTGGGGTATCGGCGAGGACCATTCGCAACCGTCTCCATGAAGATGTGCTACGGTCCCGCACACCGTTAGGCCGTCTTCCGCTCACGCCCCAACATCGTGCAGCCCGCCTCCAGTGGTGTCGCGACAGGCGTGAATGGAGGGACGAATGGAGACGTGTCGTCTTCAGCGATGAGAGTCGCTTCTGCCTTGGTGCCAATGATGGTCGTATGCGTGTTTGGCGCCGTGCAGGTGAGCGCCACAATCAGGACTGCATACGACCGAGGCACACAGGGCCAACACCCGGCATCATGGTGTGGGGAGCGATCTCCTACACTGGCCGTACACCTCTGGTGATCGTCGAGGGGACACTGAATAGTGCACGGTACATCCAAACCGTCATCGAACCCATCGTTCTACCATTCCTAGACCGGCAAGGGAACTTGCTGTTCCAACAGGACAATGCACGTCCGCATGTATCCCGAGCCACCCAACGTGCTCTAGAAGGTGTAAGTCAACTACCCTGGCCAGCAAGATCTCCGGATCTGTCCCCCATTGAGCATGTTTGGGACTGGATGAAGCGTCGTCTCACGCGGTCTGCACGTCCAGCACGAACGCTGGTCCAACTGAGGCGTCAGGTGGAAATGGCATGGCAAGCCGTTCCACAGGACTACATCCAGCATCTCTACGATCGTCTCCATGGGAGAATAGCAGCCTGCATTGCTGCGAAAGGTGGATATACACTGTACTAGTGCCGACATTGTGCATGCTCTGTTGCCTGTGTCTATGTGCCTGTGGTTCTGTGAGTGTGATCATGTGATGTATCTGACCCCAGGAATGTGTCAATAAAGTTTCCCCTTCCTGGGACAATGAATTCACGGTGTTCTTATTTCAATTTCCAGGAGTGTATATATATGACGACTTTTGAACACTAATAAGGTAAATACATTTTTTTTTCTCTATCAAAATCTTTCATTTGCTATCAGTAGTTAGTGCCGTCAGTAGTTTGAATCTTTTATTTAGCTGGCAGTAGTGGCGCTCGCTGTATTGCAGTAGTTTGAGTAACGAAGATTTTTGTTAGGTAAGAGATTCACAAAAGGTATAGGTTATTGTTTGTCAGGGCGTTTCTTTTGTGGGTATTAAAGTCAGATTGCGTTGCGCTAAAAATATTGTGTGTCAATTTAGTGATGATCAGAATAAGTAAAGAGAGTAATGTCTGAGTACGTTCAGTTGTGCTCAGTTGTTTGAAAATCAAATAATGTAGAAGTTTACCAGCACAGTCATTCTTAAATTTTTCAAAGGGGACGTTTCAGCTGGTATAGCCATGCGTATTCAAATACAGAGGTATGTAAACAGGCAGAGTACGGCGCTGCGGTCGGCAACGCCTGTATAAGAGAACGAGTGTCTGGCGCAGCTGTTAGATCGGTTACTACTGCTACAATTGCAAGGTTATTTAAGTGAGTTTTAACGTCGTGGTACAGCCGGCGCACGAGCGATGGAACACAGCATCTTCGAAGAAGCGATGAAGGGGTGTTTCCCGTACGACTGTTTCACGATTGTACCGTGAACATGAGGAATCCGTAAAACATCGAATATACGACATCTCTGCGGCCAGAAAAAGATCGTGCGAGAGCGGGACCAATGACGACAGAACAGAATCGTTGAACGTGACAGAAGGGCAACCCTGCAGCAAATTGCTTCAGATTTCAGTGCTGCGCCACCAAAAGTGCCAGCGTGCGATCCACTGAACGAAACATCACCGATATGAATGAGATTTTCACTCTGCAGCGGAGTGTGGGCTGATATGAAACTTCCTGGCAGATTAAAACTGTGTGCCGGACCGAGACTCGAACTCGGGACCTTTGCCTTTCGCGAGCAAGTGCTCTACCAACTGAGCTACCCAAGCACGACTCACGCCCGGTACTCACAGCTTTACTTCTGCCAGTACCTCGTCTCCTACCTTCCAAACTTTACAGAAGCTCTCCTGCGAACCTTGCAGAACTAGCACTCCTGAAAGAAAGGATATTGCGGAGACATGGCTTAGCCACAGCCTGGGGGATGTTTCCAGAACGAGATTTTCACTCTGCAGCGGAGTGTGCGCTGATATGAAACTTCCTGGCAGATTAAAACTGTGTGCCCGACCGAGACTCGAACTCGGGACCTTTGCCATCCGCTTGCAAGTGCTCTACCACCTGAGCTACCCGACTCTAGACCCGACTTCTCATTCTGGAAATATCCCTCAGGCTGTGGCTAAGTCGTGTAACGAAACTACTATTGTTACGTTAAGCGGGGAAGACAGTGAAGGTTTGCTGTGGCGGAAATTTTCGACATCAAAAAGAGATTATTTGGCTTGGACAAAACCTCAAAAATTTGTTGTTATTCTTGTGTTTCATAGACATCGAGAAACGTGAGATTGTGGCGGTGTTTCTTACTGATCACATTGACCTCCACGACTCAAAGAATTACTTTGAGACAAATGCAAGAACAGTTTAAAAAAAAAAAAAAAATGGGACTTAACTGCTAAGGTCATCAGTCCCTAAGCTTACACACTACTTAACCTAAGTTATCCTAAGGACAAACACACACACACCCATGCCCCAGGGAGGACTCGAACCTCCGCCGGGACCAGCCACACAGCCCAAGACTGCAGCGCCTCGGCAACAGTTTCCAAAATATTACACTTTACTAATTAGTTCTGCAGTGATACTTATTTAGTTCAGTTGATTTCTTATACGTATCTTAAAAATGGTCGAAATGGCTCTGAGCACTATGTGACTTAACTTCTGAGGTCATCAGTCCCCTAGAACTTAGAACTACTTCAAGCTAAGGACATCACACACATCCACGCCCGAGACAGGATTCGAACCTGTGACGATAGCGGTCACGCAGTTCCAGACTGAAGAGCCTAGAACCGTTCGGCCACACCGGCCGGCTACATATCTCAGTTCGGTGTAATTCGGAGTAATCTGCTTTCTGCTCCTGCCGTTGAAGTAGCCGTTGCCTCGGTCCACTTCATCTGCTAACTGGAATTCCATGAAATAATCCAGGTACCAAGTCGTTTTTACAGTGGTTTGTTTATGATAAGCTGCGCCACTTCTTCTTAGTGGGAGCCAACTCCACATAACAGGCTACATAGTCACAATACTGTATCACAGCAATTACTTTATTGCAGAGACGTGAGACAAAATGGTTGCCTCTCAAAACTGTCTCCAACTGACCATTGTGCTCCTCCTATTTATACGTTTGTTAACAATCGACTCAAAAAAACTGCAGTCTAAATTTATTAAATTAACATTTAAAAGTTAAACATTTTTACGAGTAACTAATGACAAAACCTTGCTTATTTTATGTTGAAACTGGCGAATACAATAAAAAATCACTTAATAGTTACCATTGGAATTACAGAACTTTCAAACCAGGAATATAAAAAAAGGGTTGTTTTATTTCATCCGCAATATCCTTTCTTTCAGGAGCGCCAGATCTGCCAGATTCGCAGGAGAGCTTCTGTAAAGTTTGGAAGGTAGGAGACGAGGTACTGGCAGAAGTAAAGCTGTGAGGACGGGGTGTGAGTCGTGCTTCGGTAGCTCAGATGGTAGAGCACTTGCCCACAAAAGGCAAAGGTCCCGAGTTCGAGTCTCGGTCCGGCACACAGTTTTAATCTGACAGGAAGTTCATATCAGCGCACACTCCGCTGCAGAGTGAAAATCTAAGTCTGTAAGATTCTATTCTGTTCATCGCAGTGCGAAAGACGTGCGTGTGCAACCTTACAACATTCAACGAGTACAGCCACTGGTCGAGCAAGATTTCCCGCTGCGACGAGAATTCTCAGCGTGGTTTCTGTAACAAAGTGCGCAGCATGATTTTGCAAAGAAAATGATCGTCACAGATGAAGCGTGTTTCTATCGCGACGGAATAACCAATGTCCATAAAGTGTACACGTGGAGTGTACACAGACCGCACCAGGCAGTGGCAACACATTTTGATCCCCGCTTTTCCGTAAACATACTGAACGTGATGTTATAGTCGGCACACGAGCGATGGGACCCATTAGCTCCGAGGTAGCGGTGAAGTGCGGATTTTCCCGTACAACCACTTCACGAGTGCATCGTGAATATGAGGAATCCGGTACAATGTCAAATCTCCGACGTCGCTGCAGCCGGAAAAAGAGCCTGCAAGAACGGGACAATAGACGAATGAAGGGAATCGTTCAAGGTGACAGAAGTGCAAACCTTCCGCAAACTGCTGCAGATTTCAGTGCTGGACCATCAAAGTGTCAAACCATTGAACGAAACATCATCGACATGGGCTTTCGGAGCCGAAGGCTCACTCGTGTACTGTTGATGCTCAAGCGACACAAAGCTTCCTCTCCTGCGCTAAGCGGAGTGGCTGCGCGGTTTGAGGCGCCATGTCACGGATTGTGCGGTCTCTCCCACCGGAGGTTCGAGTCCTCCCTCGGGCATGGGTTTGCGTGTGGTCCTTAGCATAAGTTAGTTTAAGTAGTATATAAGTCTAGGGACCGAGGACCTCTGCAGTTTGGTCCCTTAGGAATTCACGTACGTTTGATATTTTTTGACCTCTGCTGGGTCTGTCAACACTGATATTGGACTGTTGATGACTGGAGACATGTTGCCTGGTCGGACGAGTCTCGTTTCAAGCTGTATCGAGCGGATGGACGTGTACGGGTATGGAGACAACCTGACGAATCCATGGACCCTGAATGTCAGCAGGTGACTGCTCAAGCTGGTGGAGGCTCTATAAGGTGTGGGACCCCTGATACGTCTCGAAAGGACTGTGACAGGTGACACGTACGTCGACATCCTGTCTGATTACCTGGATCCATTCGTGTGCATTCCGACGGACACGGGCAGTTCCAGCAGGACAACGCGACAGACGGAACGTCCAGAACTGCTACAGAGCGGCTCCAGGAACACTCTTCTGAGTTTAAACACTGCCTGGCCACCAAACTCCCCAGACATCAACATTATTGAGCATATCGGGGATGAGCTGCAACTTGCTATTCAGAAGAGATCTCCACCCGGATTTATGGACAGCCCTGCAAGAGTCATGGTGTCAGTTCCCTACAGCACTGCTTCAGACATTAGTCGAGTCGATGACACGTCGTGTTGCGGCACTTCTCCGAGCCGTCGGGGGCCCTACACGATATTAGGCAGGTGTACCAGTTTCTTTGGCTCTACAGTGTATACGAGGCGTGTTTTTTAAGGGACTTATCCCTTGCACGCTTCCCGTTGGACCCACATTTCCAACTGTCCACAATCCTACATATATAATGTACCTAATAGATATTTGTCCTTGCACTCATTGCTCTATCAGGTACATTACGAAACGTGTTTTTTTTAAGTAAGTACCGTTTGGAAATTTAAAAAAAGATGTGCCAAGATATCTCAATAATTTTATTTTTACATGGAAACCCGTACATTAATCTACGCACTGCCGCCATTACAGTCTGATTCTTGCTTGTTTACGTTGTGTACAGAGTGTTTAAGATGCCTCCGATAATCGCGAGTCCAGCCGACTGTGAAGTACGGGCCGTTATAAGATTTCTTAGTGCTAAAGGCCTAAAAGCGATCGATATTCACCGTTAGATCTGTGCAGTTTACGGAGAAAACATTATGAATGATGGGATGGTAAGAAAGTGGGTGAGAGCATTTAAAGATGGCCGCACAAATGTGCGCGATGAACAACGGAGAGGAGATCCTTCGGTCGTTAATGAAAGTTTGGTGCAGGAAGTGGACAATAAGGTGAGAGTAAACAGACGCTTTACGATTTCCTCCTTGCCGGATGACTTTCCTAATGTTACTCGTAGTATTTTTAATGGCATTGTGACCGACCACTTAAATCACCGAAAATTGTGCTCATGTTGGGTACCGAAAGTGCTGACGGATGTGCACAAAACCGAACGCTTAGACAGTTCACTGACTTTCGTCAAGCGGTACCACAACGACGGTGATGATTTCTAAAGCCAAATTGTTACGGGCGATGAAACGTGCGTGGCCTACGTCACACCAGAATCAAAGCGACAGTCCGTGGAAGTTGAGCGAGGGCATCGTTTCGCTGCAAGGCAATGCCCGTCCGCATGTGGCGAATCAGACCAAAGATCTCACCACATATTTTCGATGGGAAACTCTGGATCATCCTCCGTACAGCCCCGATTTTGCACCCGGTGACTACCGTCTGTTCCTGCTCTTGAAGAAACACCTGGGCGGTCAGCGTCTTCGAGACGATGACGAAATCAAAACAGTGACGATGCAGTGGTTAACAAGTCAGGCGGCAGACTTCCATGAGGAGGGTATTCAAAAACTGGCACAACGTTATGACAAGTGCCTCAATATTGACGGAAATTATGTAGAAAAGTAGAGTAAGGTACAGCCTTTCATGTAAAAATAAAATTACTGAGATATCTTGGAATGTCTTTTTTTAATTTCAAAACGGTACTTATTTAAAGACACGCCTCGTACATCCGTATCCAAATGATGATAATGAAACATATGTACTTCATATCTCGGAAACTTTTTACCACGTGCACAAAGGGGTCATACCTGTGGAAATTACGCCTGTTCGGCTTTTTGTATCATTGTAGAGATACGCCAGCAGAACAGGCAGCAAGTATATAAACTTGTTTTACTTTCCTGCCTCGCTTCTAAATCACGTGTCTTTATAATATTCTTTACTTCCTTATTCACTCCCCTCACGATCAATCGTCTGACCGTTCTTACGATCTCAAAAAATTATGGAGGCAGAATATATACTTCCAGTAGCTAATGGTTCACCAGTTATTGAACTGTGAATTGATCTTGACAAAAGAATAAAAAAACAAAAAGTATACTGATTCATATATATAACTGAAAACTATTATGAATTAACGAAAAGAAATGGAGGGCTTACACGGCGAAAAACGAAACGCTACTCAGTGGCAATAAAACTGAGTATACCGTAATGGTGATTTTTCTCATGGGCAATACATCACGTCAGCGGCTGAAACAGACTCGTCTTCTTGTAAGATGATGAAACTTCACATGTTTAAATAATAAGGATCGTATCTGGGCAGCAGGAGATAAAAACGTTACAATTAAACGAATACCCTCAGTTGCATACGGGCGTTGACGTAAGTCAACGGGGACAATTGAAAATGTGTGCCCCGACCGGAACTCGAACCCAGGATCTCCTGCTTACACAGCACACGCTCTATCCATATGAGCCACCGAGCACACAGAAAATAGTGCGACTGCAGGGACTTCTCTCTGGCACGCCTCCCGTGAGACCCACATTCGCAACTTATTGTCCTGCAATATCTTCATAGAGCCCCTGCCATCATACTCATTACTTGCGGCTTTGTCGCCGATTCCCGTGAGAGTTCCGGCACTGTTTGTGCATCCGCGCAGAAGAAGATGGTCACACGTTCGGTGAGCCTTATATATAAGATATTTTCTACCTAATGTGACCACACACTTCTTAATATATATATATATATATATATATATATATATATATATATATATATATATATATTAAGGAGCGTGTGGTCACACACACCTATATATAAAGTGGTCACATGCGACCTAATGTGACCACACACTTCTTAATATATATATATATATATATATATATATATATATATATATATATATATATAAGGTCACATGTGACGACTTTATATGTATATGTGTGACCACACACTTCTTAATATATATATATATATATATATATATATATATATAAAGAAGTGTGTGGTCATATATATATATATATATATATATAAGGTCACATGTGACGACTTTATATGTATATGTGTGACCACACACTTCTTAATATATATATATATATATATATATATATATATTAAGAAGTGTGTGGTCACATTAGGTTCTCAATATATATATATATATATATATATATATATATATATATATATATATATATATATATGACCACACTTCTTAATATATATATATATATATATATATATATATATATATATATATATATATATATGACCACACACTTCTTAATATATATATTAAGAAGTGTGTGGTCACACATATACATATAAAGTCGTCACATGTGACCTAATGTGACCACACACTTCTTAATGAAGTGTGTGGTTACATTAGGTTCTTAATATATATATATATATATATATATATATATATATATATATATATATATATATTAAGAAGTGTGTGGTCACATTAGGTAGAAAATATCTTCTTGAACGTGGCGTGTGATAACAGCGATTGCAAATGTAAGCGCATGCAAACAGCAGGGAATACACCATAACAATCTGTTTCTCATCTGTGTCGTCATGTTTTGAACTCTGATATGGTCTTCGTATGAGAGGACTGTCGAGTCGATCTCCAGACAAGTTAAAACGTTCTTTGGGGTTAGGCTCGAACGAGCGATCCCTGGACATCACCTTATAAAGTTCCCCGGCCTATCGCCCAAACAACTGAGCTACCGAATAACTGAGATGTATTTGGACAAAACGATGATTTACACTAGGAGTTTAATTTCGTTGAGTGTCGCTATCCTTCTTTGTAACAGTGGGAAAGGATGTCTCGAAGGTAAGTCAATGTAAACTTCACATTGCAACACGTACTTAATTTCGTGAACTTGTGCGCCGACGTGGTTGCAGTTTAGCGGACAGGGCAACCATACTGCCTGCCGGGGTGGCCCAGCGATTGTAGGCGCTACGGTCAGGAACCGCGCGACCGCTACGGTCGCAGGTCCGAATCCTGCCCCGGGCATGGATGTGTGTGATGTCCTCAGGTTGCTTAGGTTTAAGTAGTTCTGAGTTCTAGGGGACTGATGACCTCAGATGTTAACTCCCATAGTACTCAGAGCCATTTTTTTGTCTTCGATCCTTGTAGATCACTTGCGCAGTTACATATAAATATTTGAGCTAAAAGAGGAGAGAAAGGGAGATACTACTACACCGTAGCCTGTACGGTGCACCAAACAGTGGACTGCATACTGTGGACGTAGAACTTGCCGTTGGGGATGAGGCAATGGCAGGTTCGGTAGCAGAGCCGCGTAGTGCAACGAACGCAATGGCAACGTCAGGCGTTCGATACAGTTCCCCACAGTCGTTTAATAAACAAAGTAAGATCATATGGACTATCAGACCGATTGTGTGATTGGATTGAAGAGTTCCTAGATAACAGAACGCAGCATGTCATTCTCAATGGAGAGAAGTCTTCCGAAGTACGAGTGATTTCAGGTGTGCAGCAGGGGAGTGTCATAGTACCGTTGCTATTCACAATATATATAAATGACCTGGTGGATAGCATCAAGTTCACTGAGGCTTTTTGCGGATGATCCTGTAGTATATCGATAGGTTGTAACAATGGAAAATTGTACTGAAATGCAGGAGGATCTGCACGAATTTACGCATGGTGAAGGAAATGGCAATTGAATCTCAATGTAGACAAGTGTAATGCTCCGAATACATAGAAAGATAGATCCCTTATCATTTAGCTACAAAATAGCAGGTCAGCAACTGGAAGCAGTTAATTCCATAAATTATCTGGGAGTAGGCATTAGGAGTGATTGAAAATGGAATGATCCTATAAGTTCATCGTCGGTAAAGCTGATGCCAGACTGAGATTCATTGGAAGAATCCTAAGGAAATGCAATCCGAAAACAAAGGAAGTAGGTTACAGTACGCTTCTTCGCCCACTGCTTGAATATTGCTCAGCAGTGTGGGATCCGTACCAGATAGGGTTGATAGAACAGATAGTTCAAATGGCTCTGAGCACTATGGGACTTAACATCTTAGGTCATCAGTCTCCTAGAACTTAGAACTACTTAAACCTAACTAACCTAAAGACATAACACAACACCCAGCCATCACGAGGCAGAGAAAATCCCTGACCCCGCCGGGAATCGAACCCGGGAACCGGGCGTGGGGAGCGAGAACGCTACCGCACGACCAAGAGATGCGGGCGGAAGAGATAGAAAGATAGATCCCTTTAGCTACAATATAGCAGGTCAGCAACTGGAAGCAGTTAATTCCATAAATTATCTGGGAGTAGGCATTAGGAGCGATTTAAAATGGAATGATCATATAAAGTTGATCGTCGGTAAAGCAGATGCCAGACTGAGATTCGTTGGAAGAATGCTAAGGAATTGCAGTCCGAAAACAAAGGAAGTAGGTTACAGTACGCTTGTTTGCCCACTGCTCGAATACTGCTCAGCAGTGTGGGATCCGTACCAGATAGGGTTCATAGAAGAGATGGAGAAGATCCAACGGAGAGCAGCGCGCTTCGTTACAGGATCATTTAGTAGTCCGAAAGCGTTACGGAGATGATAGATAAACTCCAGTGGAAGACTCTGCAGGAGAGACGCTCAGTAGCTGGGTACGGGCTTTTGTTAAAGTTTCGAGAACATACCTTCACCGAGGAGTCGAGCAGTATATTGCTCGCTCCTACGTATATCTCGCGAAGAGACCGTGAGGATAAAATCAGAGAGATTAGAGCCCACACAGAATCTCGCGAAGAGACCGTGAGGATAAAATCAGAAAGATTAGAGCCCACACAGAGGCATACCGACAATCCTTCTTTCCACGAACAATACGAGACTGGAACAGAAGGAAGAACTGATAGAGGTACTCAAGGTACCCTCCGCCACACACCGTCAGGTGGCTTGCGGAGTATGGCATCGGAGGTGAGGGTATCATCTGGAGTGCCCCAGGGAAGTGTGGTCGGTCCACTGTTGTTTTCTATCTACATAGAGGTGCAGGTGTACGCTGCCGTGGCGAGTAGCAGCTGCAGTGAGTTATCTTGTGTGTGTGTGTGGAGGAGGAGACTATCCACCAGTGGCAGAGAGGCAGCCGTGCGCGACGGGACGGGCGGTCAGCTGCCCTATCACGGCAGCGAGCGATAAGTCGGCGATCTCGCGCTGAGTCAGAAAGCCTCTCAATGCAGTCAGACAACGGCCTCGCCGGCTGAGGAGATTGTGACGTCGGCGGAGTACTGCTATTGTCTAGCCGAGGGTTCTGTCCAAACTCCGTAGAGCGCTATCGGACGCGGCCCCTCTGCGTGTTGTACGGTCTCGATTTCCTATGACGTTGTAGCCGCCCGTACTGGAAGTAAACAGGCAAAGCGACTCCTCCATTCCAGGGCACAGTGGCTGGCAAACGTGTTAGTCAGTGGATTCACGTGGCTCTGAGCACTATCGGACTTAACTTCTAAGGTCATCAGTCCCCTAGAACTTAGAACTAATTAAACCTAACTAACCTAAGGACATCACACACATCAATGCCCGAGGCAGGATTCGAACCTGCGACCGTAGCGGTCGCGCAGTTCCAGACTGTAGCGCCTAGAACCGCTGGGCCACTAGGCAGGTATGAACAGTACAGAAATTTAAATTTCCTTTGAGAGCCATTTTTTTAAAAATCTAGTGAGGTTGCCCGATGACGTAATTCTGTTAGAGGCAATAAAGGACTTGGAACAGCAGTTGAACGGAATGGACAGTGTCTTGAAACCAGGGTATAAGATGAACATCAACAAAAGCAAAACGAGGATAATGGAATGTAGTCGAATGAAGTCGGGTGATGCTGAGGGAATTAGATTAGGAAATGAGACACTTAAAGTAGTTTTGCTATTTGGGGAGCAATATAACTGATGATGCTCGAAGTAGAGAAGATATAAAATGTAGACTGGCAATGGCAAGGAAAGCGTTGCTGAAGAAGAGAAATTTGTTAACATCGAGTATAGGTTTAAGTGTCAGGAAGTCGTTTCTGAAAGTATTTGTATGGAGTGTAGCCATGTATGGAAGTGAAACGTGGACGATAAATAGTTTAGACAAGAAGAGAATAGAAGATTTAGAAATGTGGTGCTACAGAAGAATGCTGAAGATTTGATGGGTAGATCACATAACTGATGAGGAGGTGATGATAAAGGGTATCAGACGAGTGCCATATTCCGTGACTTCCGGAAAGCGTTTGACTCGGTGCCCCACTGCAGACTCCTAACTAATGTACGAGCATATGGGATTGGTTACCAAATATGTGAGTGGCTCGAAGACTTCTTAAGTAATAGAACCCAGTACGTTGTCCTCGATGGGAGTGTTCATCGGAGGTGAGGGTATCGTCTGGAGTGCCCCAGGGAAGTGTGGTAGGTCCGCTGTTGTTTTCTATCTACATAAATGATCTTTTGGATAGGGAGGATAGCAATGTGCGGCTGTTTGCTGATGATGCTGTGATGTACAGGAAGGTGTCGTCGTTGAGTGACTGTAGGAGGATACGAGATGACTAGGACAGGATTTGTGATTGGTGTAAAAAATGGCAGCTAACTCTAAGTATAGATAAATGTAAATTAATGCAGATGAATAGGAAAAAGAATCCCGTAATGTCTGAATACTCCATTAGTAGTGTAGCGCTTGACACAGGTACGTCGATTAAATATTGCAGAGCGATATGAAGTGGGACAAGCATGTAATGGCAGTTGTGGCGAAGGCGGATAGTCGTCTCCGGTTCATTGGTAGAATTTGGGGAAGATGTGGTTCATCCGTAAAGGAGACCGCTCATAAAACACTAATACGACCTATTCTTGACTACTGCTCAAGTGTTTGGGATCCCTATCAGGTCGGATTGAGGGAGGACGTAGAAGCAATTCAGAGGCGGGCTGCTAGATTTGTTACTGGTAGGTTAGATCATCATGCGAGTGTTACAGAAATGCCTCAGGAACTCGGGCAGTAGTCTCTGGAGGAAAGGAGGCGTTCTTTTCGTGAATCGCTAGTGAGGAAATTTAGAGAACCAGCATTTGAGGCTGACTGCGGTACAATTTTACTTCCGCCAACTTATATTTCGCGGAAAGACCACAAAGATAAGATAAGAGAGATTAGGGGTCGTACAGAGGCATATAGACAGTCATTTTTCCCTCGTTCTGTTTGGGACTGGAACAGGGAGAGAAGATGCTAGTTGTGGTACGAGATACTCTCCGCCACGCACCGTGTGGTGGATTGCGGAGTATGTATGTACTTGTAGATGGAGAAGTATTGAATATAATTGGGGAGAAGAGAAGTTTGTGGCACAACTTGATTAGAAGAGGGGATCAGATGGTAGGACATGTTCTGAGGCATCAAGGGATCACCTATATAGTACTGGAGGGCAGCGTGGAGGGTAAAAATCGTAGAGGGAGACCAAGAGATGAATACGCTAAGCAGATTCAGAAGGATGTAGGCTGCAGTAGGTACTGGGAGATGAAGAAGCTTGCACAGGATAGAGTAGCATGGAGAGCTGCATCAAACCAGTCTCAGGACTGAAGACCACAACAACAATACATTCAGCCGAAGCATTATGACCACCCAGCTAACAGCCGGTATGACGACATTTGGTAGCGATAACAGCGGTGACAGGTCGTGGCATAAAACTATGAGGCCAAGCTACTTCACTGGAGGGAGCTGGAAGCACACCTGCACACAGAACTGACCTAATTCCCTCAACTTCTGGGAGAGGGGCGGTGAGCTCTGACGCCACTCTCGATCACATTTCCATTGGGAAATAGGAAACCAGCGTGAGGTTTTCCTATGATCCCTCTTAATGCTGCTGAAACGGATTTAACATTTTCTCACTTCAATATTAACATCGGCAACTTGGAAATGTAATTCAACTTCCTGGTAGATTAAAACTGCGTGCCGGACCTAGACTCGAACTCGGGACCTTTGCCTTCGCGGGCAAGTGCTGTACCATGTGAGCTACCCAAGCACGACTCACGCCCCGCCCTCACAGCGTTACATCTGCCAGTACCTCGTCTCCTACCTTCCACACTTTACAGAAGCTCTCCTGCGAACCTTGCAGAGGACTGCACTAAGAAATAATATTGCGGAGACATGGCTCAGCCACAGCCTGGGGGATGTTTCCAGAATGAGATTTTCACTCTGCAGAGGAGTGTGCGCTGATATGAAACTTCCTGGCAGATTAAAACTGTGTGCCCTGCCGAGACTCGAACTGGGAGTGGTCAGTGCCCTGTGAGTTCAGACACGCTTGTGCTCTGTCCAGCATTTAAGTCTGATGTTACTTCCGCCACAGTGTGCCGCCTGTTTTGTTTTACCAACCTGCCCAGCCTACGATGTGTGACATCTGTAATTGTGGGTGGACGTCCAATCCCACGACGTCTGTATGTCCTTTATCCTTGGTTTCGCCCCTTGGTGAAGACACACAGCACTCCTCGACCACCCGACAATTGGCACAGTTTCAGGAATGCTCTTTGCCGTGTCTCCTGGCCATCACAATCTGCCCTCGTTCAAAGTCAGGTAGTCAGCGCTCGCAGGTTTTACCAACCTGCCCAGCCTACGATGTGTGACATCTGTAATTGTGGGTGGACGTCCAATCCCACGAGTCTGTATGTCCTTTCACCTTGGTTTCGCCCCTTGGTGAAGACACACAGCACTCCTCGACCACCCGGCAATTGGCACAGTTTCAGGAATGCTCTTTGCCGTGTCTCCTGGCCATCACAATCTGCCCTCGTTCAAAGTCAGGTAGTCAGCGCTCGCAGGTTTTACCAACCTGCCCAGCCTACGATGTGTGACATCTGTAATTGTGGGTGGACGTCCAATCCCACGAGTCTGTATGTCCTTTCACCTTGGTTTCGCCCCTTGGTGAAGACACACAGCACTCCTCGACCACCCGGCAATTGGCACAGTTTCAGGAATGCTCTTTGCCGTGTCTCCTGGCCATCACAATCTGCCCTCGTTCAAAGTCAGGTAGTCAGCGCTCGCAGGTTTTACCAACCTGCCCAGCCTACGATGTGTGACATCTGTAATTGTGGGTGGACGTCCAATCCCACGACGTCTGTATGTCCTTTATCCTTGGTTTCGCCCCTTGGTGAAGACACACAGCACTCCTCGACCACCCGGCAAGTGGCACAGTTTCAGGAACGCTCTTTGCCGTGTCTCCTGGCCATCACAATCTGCCCTCGTTCAAAGTTAGGTAGTCAGCGCTCACAGGTTTTACCAACCTGCCCAGCCTACGATGTGTGACATCTGTAATTGTGGGTGGACTTCCAATCCCACGACGTCTGTATGTCCGTTCACCTTGGTTCCGCCCCTTGGTGAAGACACACAGCACTCCTCGACCACCCGGCAAGTGGCACAGTTTCAGAAATGCTCGTGCCGTGTCTCCTGGCCATCACAATCTATCCTCGTTTAAAGTCAGGCGGTCAGCGCTCGCGGGTTTTACCAACCTGCCCAGCCTACGATGTGTGACATCTGTAATTGTGTGTGGACGTCCAATCCCACGACGTCTGTATGTCCGTTCACCTTGGTTTCGCCCCTTGGTGAAGACACACAGCACTCCTCGACCACCCGGCTAGTGGCACAGTTTCCTGAATGGTCGTGCCGTGTTTCCAGGCCATCACAACCTGCCCTCGTTCAAACTCAGGTGGTCAGCGCTCGCCTTCCCCATTCTACACACGGACATCACGCTCAGCGATATTACCTGCACCGTGCGCGTGTCTGACTAGCAGTCATACCTCGCCAGGTGGCGCTGCAGTCGCCTGCAGTGGTTTATATCGATGGTAGGTCAGTCGCCATAATGTTCTGGCTGAGCTGTGTAAGTAGTTTAATTAGGGTACTCCTAAGCTGGCCATTAATAAAACCATCCACGCTCTCCTTGTGAACTCGTTTCGTCTGTCTCAACACTCTCTTCTGAACACTCGTCACTACATCCTGTTCGCTCCACACTGCTCCCTGAAATAAACCCTTGTAGTGTGCACCTGTGAAATTGTCACAATGCCCCTCAATTAATCGCTGGCGAAATTGCCTAAAAATAGAACATTTGACGATAAAAATGGACTGTCAGATGCTAAACCCACTTTATTTCACCTCTCTCATGTACTTTTTATACCAGTATTAATTACTACTAATTTCATACATTCAGTTAGTTGTTGTTGTTGTGGTCTTCAGTCCTGAGACTTGTTTGATGCAGCTCTCCATGCTACCCTATCCTGTGCAAGCCTCTTCATCTCCCGGTACCTACTGCAGCCGGCCGCGGTGGTCTCGCGGTTCTAGGCGCGCAGTCCGGAACCGTGCGACTGCTACGGTCGCAGGTTCGAATCCTGCCTCGGGCATGGATGTGTGTGATGTCCTTAGGTTAGTTAGGTTTAAGTAGTTCTAAGTTCTAGGGGACTGATGACCATAGCAGTTGCGTCCCCTAGTGCTCAGAGCCATTTTTGAACCTACTGCAACCCACATCCTTATGAATCTGCTTAGTGTAGTCATCTCTTGGTCTCCCTTTACGATTTTTACCCTCCACGCTGGCATCCAATACTAAATTGGTGATCCCTTGATGCCTCAGAACATGTCCTACCAACCGATCCCTTCTTCTTGTCAAGTTCTGCCACAAACTCCTCTTCGCCCCAATTCTATTCAATACCTCCTCATTAGTTCTGTGATCTACCCATCTAATCTTCAGCATTCTTCTGTATCACCACATTTCGAAAGCTTCTATTCTCTTCTTGTCCAAACTATTTATCGTCCACATTTCACTTCCATACATGGCTATACATACAAATACTTTCAGAAACGACTTCCTGCCACTTAGATCTATACTCGATGTTAACAAATTTCTCTTCTTCAGAAATGCCTTCCTTGCCATTGCGCAGTCTACATTTTATGTCCTCTCTACTTCCACCATCATCAGTTATTTTGCTCCCCAAATAGCAAAACTCCTTTACTACTTTAAGTGTCTCATTTCCTCATTCCCTCACCATCACCCGATTTAATTCGACTACATTCCATTATCCTCTTTTTGCCTTTGTTGATGTTAATCTTATGTACTCCTTTCAAGGCACTGTCCATTCCATTCAACTGCTCTTCCAAGTCGTTTGATGTCTCTAGCAGTATTAGAATGTCATCGGCGAAGGTCAAAGTTTTTATTTCTTCTCCATGGATTTTAATTCCTACTGCGAATTTTCCTTTTTTGCCTTTACTGCTTACTCAATATACAGACTGAATAACATCGTGGATTGGCCACAACCCAGTCTCCTCACGTGTTCCAACATTTCTACAATATCCAATCTGATCTTCCCCGAGGTCGGCTTCTACCATGTTTTCCATTCGTCTGTAAAGAATTCGTGTTACAATTTTGGAGCTGTGACTTATTAACTGATGGTTCGGTAATTTTCACATCTGTCAACACCTGCGTTCTTTGGGATTGGAATTATTATATTGTTCCCAGAATGAGATTTTCACTCTGCAGCGGAGTGTGCGCTGATATGAAACTTCCTGGCAGATTAAAACTGTGTGCCCGACCGAGACTCGAACTCGGGACCTTTGCCTTTCGCGGGCAAGTGCTCTACCAACTGAGCTACCGAAGCACGACTCACGTCCGGTACTCACTGGCAGAAGTGAAGCTGTGAGTACCGGACGTGAGTCGTGCTTCGGTAGCTCAGTTGGTAGAGCACTTGCCCGCGAAAGGCAAAGGTCCCGAGTTCGAATCTCGGTCGGGCACACAGTTTTAATCTGCCAGGAAGTTTCTTTATTATATTGTTGTTGAAGTCTGGGGGTTTTTCACCTGTCTCATACCTCTTGCTCGCCAGATGGTAGAGTTTAATGAGTTCTGGCTTTCCCAAGGCTGATGACCCAAAAAAAGAAGATTTTACAAAAATCTGATTTACGCTTTCGAAAGAATAAATTCTTGCCTGTTGTATTACCATATTTATCGTCTGTGCTATCTAGATTTTCGCTTTTATCCCGTTATGAGGTAAAATGTTGAAAGATGTTAGACCATTACTACGTCATATCTGTTTACGTCCTTTGTATGCCGTAACAGATATGTCATAATAATGGTCTAACATATTGCAGCATTGTAAATGAAGGCATAAAAGCCGACATCTAGGCTAGTGCAGAAGATAGATATAATAGTGCAGAGTGAAATGGCGGTATACTCTTTTACAAAAATATTGCGCGACGGTGGCTGGAGACCATGGAAAAGTTCTCGGTTTATTTTTGTTTTGCGCCGTGGCCAGTTTTAGCAGAGCGCTGGAACGTAGAGGTTTGTTTGTTTGTCAGTCCTGCCGAGCTGTGTGCAGGAGGAAGGGCAGAGCGTCTGTGGGGAAGGAGAAGACCGCAGAACTTACATCATGCGCCATTTGCAAGAGTCGTCACCTTTCTGTGGTGTCTCAGCCCGTAGCCACAAACTGTTCATGACTCAGCACCGGTGGGAAAAAAGTAAAAACACGCGTATGTTGACGCGAGTGAAAGATATGTGGAGAGGGAGAGAGAGAGAGAGAGAGAGAGAGAGAGAGAGAGAGAGAGAGAGAGAGAGGAACGTTTTGGTTGCAGCGGAGAAAGCCCCAAGGTTGTACGGCGTATAGTTCCTCGTTCGCAAAGAGGTGCAATTTGTACCTGTTACGCAACTTAGTGTTTGAGCTTATGGTCAGAATATACAGAGAGTGTACAAAAAGATGGAAACCCAAAAACACATCACATTACCACGTGTGGTTGTTTTCAGTGCAGAGACTGGTTTGATGCAGCTCTCCACGCTACTCTGTCCTGTGCAAGCTTCTTCATCTCCCAGTACCTACTGCAACCTACATCCTTCTGAATCAGCTTAGTGTATACATCTCTTGGTTTCCCTCTACGACTTATACCCTCTACGCTTCCCTTCAGTACTGAATTAGTGATCCCCTGATGCCTCAGAACGTGTCCTACCAACCGATCCCTTCTTCTATACTCCGTTCATGGTAAGAATAAACCTGGTGTAAACATTGCACTATATATTCTTCCGCGTTTGCTGGAACCTCATTGGATTTCAGTTTCACGTGGCACTGCAGCCGAGCTGTCTCGAGTACTGTCAAGTACGGCAATGAGGGTACGTTTTGCGCTGTGCGTTACTCCCACATCGACTTAGCGACAGTACCGGACAACAGCTTTAGCGGCGCATTTAACTTTGACAGCACTGGCCGGGTCAGCTGGTACAGCTAGCCTGCAGTTGCGTGGCCAGCTGCAGTTCGCACGTAAAGAGGGGCGAGCAGAGGAGCAACACAGCTTCGAATGCGATTTAATTTTTAAGCAGGATGAAGTAATACACTGAAAATGTCCCACAATACAGCTCCTTAGACGACTAGACGAAAACCGCAACACGTTATCGTTTATAGCTAACGTGCTCCTGTAATTAAGAACGAGAGTGATGAAAATTCCTGACCTAACCACAGGGTAATTTGTCTGCATAAGCTGTGCGTAACGTAAGAGAGTATTGAAGGATTTCATTGTATAGTTGAATATTGAAGCTACTGACGATATTACTTACAGCCAGTCGTTGGCAATCTCTTAGGCCTGTATTACACTATCAAATTTGTTTGTCAAAGATTTGATCAAAGATGTGATCAAATATCCCGTCAAATATATTTGACAAAGATCTTTGACGTAGCGCTAGAAGGCGCATTACACTGTCATCATATTTTTCGTCAAAGTTCAAGATGGCTGACAACAACAACTTGTTATTAACCGCAACAGTTGCATGTACCACAATTGCACTGTGTGCACATGCGGAAGAGAAGCGCGGAAAGAAAAGGAAACATACCTGGGTGAAGCTGTGGGTTTTACGACGACACGATAAAAGCATTCAATAAGACTTGTTACGTGAGCTTATAGTGGCGGACGTCGAATTGTACATCAATTACTTAAGAATGGATGGGCATACATTTCTGTATGTGCTCAATGAAGTGTATCCTCATATCCCAAAGAACAATATTCACTTAAGAACTGCTACATCTGCAGAAGACAGGCCCACTGTAACACTCCGATTCCTTGCTTCAGGAGAGGGTTAGGTTAGGTTAGGTCAGGTCTGCAATCTTCGTAATCTATTTTTGTATTCAGCGTGCCTCACGTTGTAAAGCGCCTCATCAGCTTCATACATATCTATTAATTTTGTAGTTGTCGGCACACACCAATTGTATTTACTGGCGATGTTTATAAAAAACACTACAGACGACAGAATGCAGCGATGCTAGCGCTCCATGTGGTAACATGTCACATTGCAGTGAACAGAAGACAAGCGACTTCTTTGATCAAATCTAAGGCGAGGCCCTAGATTTGATCAAATATTGGACGACATTTGACAAAGTTCCCTATTAGACTATCAAATATCTTTGACAAAGATAATGGACAAAGATATTTGACAAAGAAATTTGATAGTGTAATACCGGCCTTAGCTCCTTCCTTATTCGAACCCTGGAAATGTCACCTGCTGCGTTTTTAACGAGCCTATCAACAACAGAATCCACGAATGCAATCAGGCGCAGCCTTTTCCCTTCTTTTATGACGAGCCGTTCTACATCCCGCCAGCGTTCGGCAGTGAGGTGTGAAAAAGCTGCGTGCGTTAGTTCCAGGACGTCTGGTAGCTCAATGGTACAGCAGCAAATGTAAAAAAATGCAGCATTTGTTTGATGTGCTTGATGCTATTTCCACGATACCCATCTACGTCTGTGGAGTAAAACGACGGATATAGTCGTTTTTCATTTTTGCCTTAAAAGTTCAGTTGTTAAGTTTTATTAATTTAAACAACTTTTATGAACAGTCTTTCATAAAAACATCGATAAATAAGAATTTGTATTTCAAATATGTGACTAGAAACAAGAAGACGTGCATTATTCATTAAAAAAGTGATTAGTTTTATAATTACGAGATGTAGGTATTTCAAATTGAAGGAGAAAAAAATCCGATTCTGGGGAGATTTCAACCAACTCACAAATATCCGCAAGTCATTCACATACCATTGCGCTGCCGACTGCCTTACACATTTACGGTAGATTTCATAATCAACTGCATTATATACAACGCTGGGAAAACTTCAAAGTCGGTTATCTCCGTAAATTGGTGAAAAACATTAAGAACAGCCTGTTTGTTGGCACTTTTAAACCGTGTTCCACGCGCGTGTTTCACTACGCAACAGAAAGCAGCCCTAGCCAATTTCTTACTGCGCATAAACAGCGTGACAATCAGAGCACAACGCTGCAGAGGCTGTAACTGTACACGATTTTTAAAATAAAAACTACGTGGCCGAAGCGTGGTTAAGTAAAACGTCGATGGCTGTTAATACATTCGAATCGCTTAAAGTTTCATTTAACGCGACTTAGTAATGATATATCTAATACATGAGTAGGAGCTACTTCCAAGAGTGTAACGACACCAGTGTACGTGTGCTACGGCTCCTCACCAATCATCGCCTTTGTGTTTGTTTACGTCAGGTTTATTCTTAAATGGCCCTGAGCACTATGAGACTTAACATCTGAGGTCATCAGTCTCCTAGAACTTAGAACTACTTAAACCTAACTAACCTAAGGACATCACACACATCCATGCCCGAGGGAGGATTCGAACATGCGACCGTAGCGGTCGCGCGGTTCCAGACTGTAGTGCCTAGAACCGCTCGACCACCAAGGCCGGCGTTTAATCTTAGTTCCTTTACATATATATACATTTTTAAAATATATATATATATATATATATATATATATATATATATATATTACATCAGACTATAATCTTACATCAGACTATTGAGGAAAAGTGTGCTACAAAATAAGCATATTTGTGAAAAATGAATTTTTTTTTAAATTTTTGACGTCTTACCGCCCGCCCCTCCCCCCCTTCTAAATTAAGTTGTGATCTCTCAATGTTAATCAGTTTAACGCTTTACTGGACTAATGTAACCTCAAAATTTCAGTAATCTACATTAATTATTTTTTAGTCTTGCGATTTTTTTCTGTCTGTGTATGTTTCGACAATAGCTTGATTGTACAGGGTGTTTCAAAAATGACCGGTATATTTGAAACGGCAATACAAACTAAACGAGCAGCGATAGAAATACACCGTTTGTTGCAATATGCTTGGGACAACAGTACATTTTCAGGCAGACAAACTTTCGAAATTACAGCAATTAAAATTGTCAACAACAGATGGCGCTGCGGTCTGGGAAACTCTATAGTACGATATTTTCCACATATCCACCATGCGTAGCAATAATATGGCGTAGTCTCTGAATGAAATTTCCCGAAACCTTTGACAACGTGTCTGGCGGAATGGCTTCACATGCAGATGAGATGTACTGCTTCAGCTGTTCAATTGTTTCTGGATTCTGGCGGTACACCTGGTCTTTCAAGTGTCCCCACAGAAAGAAGTCACAGGGGTTCATGTCTGGCGAATGGGGAGGCCAATCCACGCCGCCTCCTGTATGTTTCGGATAGCCCAAAGCAATCACACGATCATCGAAATATTCATTCAGGAAATTAAAGACGTCGGCCGTGCGATGTGGCCGGGCACCATCTTGCATAAACCACGAGGTGTTCGCAGTGTCGTCTAAGACAGTTTGTACCGCCACAAATTCACGAAGACTGTCCAGATAGCGTGATGCAGTAATCGTTTCGGATCTGAAAAATGGGCCAATGATTGCTTTGGAAGAAATGGCGGCCCAGATCAGTACTTTTTGAGGATGCAGGGACGATGGGACTGCAACATGGGGCTTTTCGGTTCCCCATGTGCGCCAGTTCTGTTTATTGAGGAAGCCGTCCATGTAAAAATAAGCTTCGTCAGTAAACCAAATGCTGCCCACATGCATATCGCCGTCATCACTCCTGTACACTATATCGTTATCGACTGTCTCTCGTGCAGCAATGGTAGCGGCGCTGAGGGGTTGCCGCGTTTGAATTTTGTACGGATAGAGGTGTAAACTCTGGCGCATGAGACGATACGTGGACGTTGGCGTCATTTGGACCGCAGCTGCAACATGGCGAACGGAAACCCGAGGCCGCTGTCGGATCACCTGCTGCACTAGATGCGCGTTGCCCTCTGTGGTTGCCGTACGCGGTCGCCCTACCTTTCCAGCACGTTCATCCGTCACGTTCCCAGTCCGTTGAAATTTTTCAAACAGATCCTTTATTGTATCGCTTTTCGGTCCTTTGGTTACATTAAACCTCCGTTGAAAACTTGGTCTTGTTTAACAACACTGTGTTCTAGGCGGTGGAATTCCAACACCAGAAAAATCCTCTGTTCTAAGGAATAAACCATGTTGTCCACAGCACACTTGCACGTTGTGAACAGCGCACGTTTACAGCAGAAAGACGACGTACAGAATGGCGCACCCACAGACTGCGTTGTCTTCTATATCTTTCGCATCACTTGCAACGCCATCTGTTGTTGAAAATTGTAACTACTGTAATTTCGAAACTTTGTCCGCCTGAAAATGTACTGTTGTCCCAAGCATATTGCAACAAACGGTGTATTTCTATCGCTGCCCGTCTAGTTTTTATTGCCGTATCAAATATACCGGTCATTTTTGAAACACCCTGTATCTGGGTGCTATATGAAAATGAGCCAGCACTAGAAACCGGTAGCAGTAAATGAACTATAGAGAAAGCAACTCCGGTGGAGTATTATTACGTTTGTATGCATTTCGTAAACCTTTCGTTAAATGAAACTCCCAAATATTCGAAGTGTTGAGTAGGTCTCATACTTGCAACTATTGGTGCTGGTGGTTGTTAGTGTTTAACGTCCCGTCGACAACGAGGTCATTAGAGACGGAGCGCAAGCTCGGGTTAGGGAAGGATTGGGAAGGAAATCGGCCGTGCCCTTTCAAAGGAACCATCCCGGCATTTGCCTGAAACGATTCAGGGAAATCACGGAAAACCTAAATCAGGATGGCTGGAGACGGGATTGAACCGTCGTCCTCCCGAATGCGAGTCCAGGGTGCTAACCACTGCGCCACCTCGCTCGGTGCAACTATTGAGAGACGAGTGCGCACATGGGTGACCTCCGTTGTTGAGTCAGAAAATATTTGGCAAAGTCTACCTCGTGGAGTTCCTGGATGGACGGAGGTGGGACTGTGGGGCGACGTTACGCAGCAAGAAGTGGCAGAAGGGCAGCGTGGGCGGGCAAGGCGAGTGGGTGTGGGGGGGTGTTAGGCAGCAGAAGCACATGAGCCGTCACCTCGCGCGCCCGTGGCGGTCGGTGTATCCCCGCAACAATAATGGTCTCCCCTTCCTGGAGGCGCGCCCTGACGCCAACCCCGCACTTCACCTCACCGCAAAACATTGGCACGCCGCCCAGCTGAGGGACTCGCCTTTGGTTTCGCCGGCCAAGAGGACAGCGGATCCGCACTGAAATCATCCAAGGTGTGCTGCCTATCCACTCCGTTGATACCAACCCTTGAGTACGAGATGTGTGACGTAAGCAATCAAAGTGATTTTCTATCTATAGAAACTATTTTCTCAACGAACAGTACTGTCCCCTTCAAAATACGGCTGGTTACAATTAAACTAACCCTATCTTATAACAGGGAGACTAATTTCTGCAAGAGCTGCAAATTTGGCCGCATTAATGTCCAGAGTGTGGGATGCACGTTTCCCATGCGTCACAGCGCCGCCGTCCAGTTGCAGCTACGGCCACCAGGTGCCGTGATCAGCCATCGTGACTCATGGTCTGACACACCTGACCACTCACAGTGCACTTGTTGACGTGTCAACGTGAGCTCGGACAAAGGAGTAGCGCATTACTGGTGAAGCTCTGTTACCAAAACAACACTAATGCAGCAGCTGCTCTTGGAGAATATCGCCGGCTGAAAGGATTACGGAAGGATCGTCTTTCCCCACCTGCTGTGCAGAGCATGATCAAGTAGAGAGAAGTGCTCGTCATTTATTTATAGTATATACAGTACTGGCCATTAAAATTGCTACACCACGAAGATGGCGTGCTACAGACGCGAAATTTAACCGACAGCAAGAAGATGCTGTGATATGCAAATTATTAAGCTTTTCAGAGCAATGACACAAGGTTGGCGCCGGTGGCGACACCTACAGCGTGCTGACACGAGGAAAGTTTCTAACCGATTTCTCGTACACATACAGCAGTGGGCCGGCGTTGCCTGGTGAAACGTCGTTGTGATGCCTCGTGTAAGGAGGAGAAATGCGTACCATCACGTTTCCGACTTTGACAAAGGTCGGATTGTAGCCCATCGCGATTGCGGTTTATCGTATCGCGATATTGCCGCTCACGTTGTTCTAGATCCGATGACTGTTAGCAGAATATGGAATCGGTGGGTTCAGGAGGGTAATACGGAACGCCGTGCTGGATCCCAACGGCCTCGTATCACTAGCAGTCGAGATGACAGGCATCTTATCTGCATGGCTGTAACGGATCGTGCAGCCACGTCTCGATCCCTGAGTCAACAGATGGGGACATTTGCAAGACAACAACCATCTGCACGAACAGTTGGACGACGTTTGCAGCAGCACGGAGTATCAGCTCGGAGACCGTCGCTGCGGTTGCCCTTGACGCTCCATCACAGACTGGAGCGCCTGCGATGGTGTACTCGACGACGAACCTAGGTGCACGAATGGCAAAACGTCATTTTTTCGGTTGAATCCAGGTTCTCTTCACAGCATCAAGATGTTTGGCGACATCGCCGGGAACGCACATTGGAAGCGTGTATTCGTCATCGCCATACTGGCGTATCACCCGGCTTGACGGTATGGGGTGCCATCCGTTACACGTATCGGTCATCTCTTGTTCACATTGACGGCACTTTGAACAGTGGATTTTACATTTCAGATGTGTTACGACCCGTAGCTCCACCCTTCATTCGATCCCTGCGAAACGATAGATTTCAGCAGGATAATGCACGACCGCATGCTGCAATTCCTGTACGGGCCTTTCTCGATACAGAAAATGTTCGACTGCTGACCTGGCCAGCACATTCTCCAGATCTCTCACCAACTGAAAACGTCTGGTCAATGGTGGCCGAGCAACTGGCTCATCACAATACGCCAGTCATTACTCTTGATGAACTGTGGTATCGTGTTGAAGCTGCATGGGCAGCTGTACCTGTGCACGCCATCCGAGCTCTGTTTGACTCAATGCCCAGGTGAATCGAAGCCGTTATTACGGCCAGAGGTGGTTGTTCTGGGTACTGATTTCTCAGGATCTATGCACCCAAATTGCGTGAAAATGTAATCACATGTCAGTTCTAGTATAATATATTTGTCCAGTGAATACCCGTCTATCATGTGCATTACTTCTTGTTGTACCAATTTCATTGACTGGTAGTGTAGTAAAAATATGAAGTATGATACGCTGCCTGTATCTACATAGCATGTCTTTACCTGATAGTAGCCCTTTGGAAGTACAAATTAACGCGAAAGACTTTTCTCCAAACTCGGTTTACACCCTTTAACACTGACTATTCATAATGCCCAAATAGTCGGGTATGATCCCCGGTTGTAACATGACTTTTAAATACATTTTCAAAAAATTAGGATCAATAGGAGAACACTTCTGATTTTTTGTATTATCGAACACTTATCACTTTTCGACGAAAGCACCGAACGGCAGACTAACTTTTCTGTTATTTCCCTATTTAATTTAACATTTTATTCTATGCTCTTGAATTTGTTTCAATTTTTGTTCCATTTCTACAATTTACTACATAAAATAATATGAATAAAAAACATTTCAGTAACCGATGTAACAAAGAACCAGTTGTTTCAGCGATAACGCCCACCTCAACTCTATGTGTGAGGAATGTTTGCTGAAAGATCGGCCATACCTTTTCGTTACACTCTGTGTAACAGTGTTAGTTTCCAAACTCACAGTGCAGGGTGTTTCAAAAAGTATTATTTTCTCCAAACTATCGATCGCTGCGCCTGATCTCGGCTATTGGAGAAACCAATACATAGTCTAGTTTGTATTAATAGCCGCTAGATGTCAGTTGTCTTCTGCTTTGCTTGGTAACCGTCATTTGTTTAAAATGGCTACTGCGCAGCAGAAATCAGTTTGTGCTCTCAAGTTTGCGAAGTGCAGTTCCGTGATTACAGTACAAAGACGTTTCAGGTTGAGGTATGAAATTGAACCTCCGAATGGATGGAACATTCGTACATGGTATCGACAGTTCCTAGGTACAGTATGTTTTGTTCCTGAAGAAAATGTTGCACGAATTCAAACTGTTTTCCAAAGTAGTCCTTCAAAATCAACTCTCCGTGCCAGTCGGGAGTTACAACTGCCTACAACAAGAATTTGGCGCGTTTTGAGACGTCGGTTACAAGTTACGGCTGATACAAGCTCTGCGTCCTGATGACGAACGCAAACGTGTGGCATTTCGTAACGAGATTCTTGATGCTATTGGCAACGACAACACTTTCGCACAACGCATCGTGTTCAGTGATGAAGCAACTTTCCATGTTATTGGTCCGGTAAACAAACACAATGTTCGAATTTGGAGCCTTCAGAACCCACATGCAGCCACTGAACATATACGGGATTCGCCCAAAGTGAATGTGTTTTATGCGATATTCCGATCATATGTTTACGGCCCATTCTTCTTTGGCGAAAACACGGTTAACGGTCAGCAGTAGCTCGCTATTTTACAAAACTGGCTGCTTCCGAGGCTGCACGAAGACAACTTCATTTTTCAACAAGACGGGTCACCCCCTCACTGGAGTCGCCAAGTGTGTGAATATCTGAATGGAACTCTACCGAACCGTTGGATTGGTCGCCAAGGAACTGGAGATTTAGCATGTCTGGGCTCCACGGTCACCGGATTCGATACCCTCTGACTTCTTCCTGTGTTGTTTCGTTTATGTAAAATGGTTCAAATGGCTCTGAGCACTATGCGACTTCTTCTGAGGTCATCAGTCCCCTAGAACTTAGAACTACTTAAACCCAACTAAACCTAAGGACACCACACACATCCATGCCCGAGGCAGGATTCGAACCTGCGACCGTAGCGGTCGCGCGGTTCCATACTGTAGCTCCTAGAACCGCTCGGCCACTCCGGCCGGCTTCGTTTATGTACCACCATTCCCAGTGAACCTGGAAGAGTTGAATAACCGGATCCGTAATGCCATGACATCAGTGACGAAGGACATGCTTGCCCGAGTATGGGAGAAATTCGAGTATCGATGTGATATTGTTCGAGTCGCTGATGGAAGGCATATTGAACATCTGTGAACTTGAGAGGTTCGTAAATGTGTGTGTAAAGTTTCATATTCGCATGTCTTAAACTTTAATAAATATGCATTCGAAATACGTATATTCTTTTTGAAACACCCTGTATTTCGCATAGTTTCAATCTGCGAACGGATAGAACAACGAAGTGTCGGACGATTCAGATTCCGTAGTAATATTGTAATCGTAATGCAATGAGCCATAAACACAACTTTCCTGTTTTCTGTTAAAACCGACTGTGGGAAAGAAAAGAAAGGGCACATAGTTGTGTGTGGTTTTGGTTTTCAATTATATATAGAAAGTAAGAATATACAGGGTGATCCATTGATAGTGAACGGGCCAAATATCTCACGAAATGTGTAACCTCCCCGCAAAATAAAATAATATGAATAATATTCTCATTTAGTGTAACCTCAAAACAGAAAAATTCCTAAACCTCTCAACAGTAAAAAATATAATTATGTCGTTCACATTCAGTATAACCTACCAACAGGAAAATTGCGTAACCTATCAATAATAAAATGTGGCTAATCTCTCAATAATAAAAATGTGGCTCACTTACAACCTTTCAATCATTGACAGTCAATTTACCCTGGTAAATTTTGGACGTCAGCGATGCTGCGTCATGGCCCTGATACATCATTCTGAATGAACTGAAAAATCTTACCTTAATCAGGTCGCCGGATAACGCGTATATATCTGCTCCTATAAGAAATTTTCCTGGCGCAGCTAAGTGCAATGCTGGCCGATAGATTTGTCTTATGTAAAAGGAAAGAAATGATTTTTCTTTTCAATAATCTGGATGACCAACGATCGGAGAAATTAGTAAATTCTTTAAATTGAAATGAATGATTGTCAAAAGTTACTTTTTATGAGAAAGATTATTATTAATAGATTTTTTAAAAACATTTACATGGGACTTGATGTAACAATACTACATACGCGCGAGGCTGCTTTTACCTTATCCTACAACGCTCGCTGTACACGACCGGCCCAGCCAACACGATACACCAGACACGACTGCCCGCTAGCAGCAACTTACTCCTACTGCTACACAAGTTCCTACTGCAGTCAACACTGCTCTTTGGTCTCAGATTCTCTTACAGCTTACACATCGCAGGCAGCGCGTGAGCAATCCATCGAAATTCCGTTTGCTCCAGTGCGGTAGCAACAAATTCCTTAATCATGTCCCTCTTACAAGTGTCAAACGAAAAAACTATCACAATGCGAAAAAAGTGGCCCAACTAAAACATTCATGTTTCTTTACGTACTATACGAATAGTAATAAAAAATGGGGGTTCCTATTTTTAAAAAAAGCGCACTTGACATCGGTTTGACCTATGGCAGCGCCATCTAGCGGGCCAACCATAGCGCCATCAGGTTTCCCCCTTCAAGCTATACGGGTTTCGTTCTTTGTAGCTTTTTCGTTTGACGCATATTTCGTGAGATATTTGGACCAGTCACTATCAATGGACCACCCTGTATAGGGTGTTTCCGTAAGGGCGTCCAGAAATATAACAATACATGCAGAATGCTCCACTGAACAATTTGAGGTACGGAACCTGGGATCGGAGATGCCAGCTTAAGGAGATACGGAAGTAAACTTGTCTAATTGTGGAATAGCAGGAATAGCCATGTGGGGGTTGAGGAAAGCCCTCACGCTGTAGTAGAGTCATTCCATCAAGTAGGTTCTGCTGTGAATACCTATGCCGTCATAGTAGGGAAGAAACTCAGTGGGCCATATCTTCTACATGGCTGACTGAATGGCCACCTGCAGTTGAGGTTCGTGAAAAGAGTTCTACCTGAGGTTTTGGAGAACATGCCCTTGGCAGTTGGTGAGAGGGTGTGGATACAATATGGCGGTGCAGCGTCTCACTTCAGTGTGGATGTCCGGAACCATCTCACTGTTGTATCGGAAGGAGAGGTCATTTTCCGAGGTCTGTGAGGTCAGCTGATCTGAATCCTCTCGATTATTTCCTACGGGGATATCTAAAGTGCCGCGCGGGATTAGCCGAGCGGTCTAAGACGCTGCAGTCGTGGACTGCGAGGCTGGTTCCGGCGGAGGTTCGAGTCCTCCCTCGGGCATGGGTGTGTGTGTTTGATTGTCCTTAGGGTAATTTAGGTTCAGTAGTGTGTAAGCTTAGGGACTGATGGCCTTAGCAGTTAAGTCCCATAAGACTTTTGATATCTAAAGTCACTAGTGTATGAGACCCCAGTGGATATGGAGATGGAATTAGTTGTCAGAATTGTAGTGCCGGTGATGTGATTAGAAACACACCAGGGATGTTTGTCAGTGTGCGTGAGAAACTTGTTCGCTGATATCATGATTGCAGTGAAGTTGGTGGCCGAAGTTTCAGCAAGTTTTGTAAGGTATACTACAGATGGCACGTTCATTGTGTCAATGATGAGATTT
Organism: Schistocerca gregaria; assembly: GCF_023897955.1. Taxonomy (NCBI): domain Eukaryota; kingdom Metazoa; phylum Arthropoda; class Insecta; order Orthoptera; family Acrididae; genus Schistocerca; species Schistocerca gregaria. Next base: position 67,369,399 of record NC_064930.1, read on the forward strand.
GCTGTTAACAGTAACTAATGTACATAAAAAACAGAGTAATGTCAAATGTTTTTATTCCAGTCTTTGATCACAGTATCAGTTCTTTAGACGATGACAGGTTTCAGTCCCTAATGACCATCCTCAGATCTTTTTTACACCACGTCCATCTGAGGATGGTCATTACGGACTGGAACCGGTCACCGTCTAAAGAACTGATATTGTGATCAAAGACTGGAATAAAAAACATTTGACGGTATTGGATCACTGTTTGTGTACGCGACCATGGCGAAACAGAGAAATGTGACTGTATTCCTTCTATCTCGTTAAGTTGGCTTCTGCGACCCTAGGCTCCCCACCTCAAATTGTTATGTGGAGCATCCTCTGTTGTTGTTGTTGTCTTCACTCCTGAGACTGGTTTGATGCAGCTCTCCATGCTACTCTATCCTGTGCAAACCTCTTCATCTCCCAGTACCTACTGCAACCTACATCCTTCTGAATCTGCTTACTGTATTCATCTCTTGGTCTCCCTCCACAATTTTTACCCTCCACGCTGCCCTCCAATGCTAAATTTGTGATCACTTGATGCCTCAGAACATGTCCTACCAACCGATCCCTTCTTCTGGTCAAGTTGTGCAACAAACTTCTCTTCTCCCCAATCCTATTCAATACCTCCTCGTTAGTTATGTGATCTACCCATCTAATCTTCAGCATTATTCTGTAGCACCACATTTCGAAAGCTTCTATTCTGTTCTTGTCCAAACTAGTTATCGTCCATGTTTCACTTCCATACATGGCTACACTCCATACAAATACTTTCAGAAACGACTTCCTGATACATAAATCTATATTCGATGTTAACAAATTTCTCTTCTTCATAAACGCCTTCCTTGCCATTTGCCACTCTACATTTTATATCCTCTCTACTTCGACCATCATCAGTTATTTTGCTCCCCAAATAGCAAAACTCCTTTACTACTTTAATTGTCTCATTTCCTAATCTAATTCCCTCAGCATCACCCGACTTTATTCAACTACATTCCATTATCCTCGTTTTGCTTTTCTTGATGTTCATCTTGTATCCTCCTTTCAAGACACTGTCCATTCCGTACAACTGCTCTTCCAAGACCCTTGCCGTCTCTGACAGAATTACAATGTCATCGGCGAACCTCAAAGTTTTTACTTCTCCTCCATGAATTTTAATACCTACTCCAAATTTTTCTTTTGTTTCCTTTACTGCTTGCTCAATATACAGATTGAATAACATCGGGGAGAGACTACAACCCTGTCTCACTCCTTTCCCAACCACTGCTTCCCTTTCATGCCCCTCGACTCTTATGACTGCCATCTTGTTTCTGTACAAATTGTAAATAGCCTTTCGCTCCCTGTATTTTACCCCTACCACCTTCAGAATTTGAAAGAGAGTATTCCAGTCAACACTGTCAAAAGCTTTCTCTAAGTCTACAAATGCTAGAAACGTAGATTTGCCTTTCCTTAATCTATTTTCTAAGATAAGTCGTAAGGTCAGTATTGCCTCACGTGTTCCAACATTTCTACGGAATCCAAACTGATCCTCCCCGAGGTCCGCATCTACCAGTTTTTCCATTCAGCTGTAAAGAATTCGCTTTAGTATTTTGCAGCTGTGACTTATTAAACTGGTAGTTCGGTAATTTTCACATCTGTCAACACCTGCTTTCTTTGGGATGGGAATTATTCAAATGGTTCAAATGGCTCTGAGCACTATGGGACTCAACTGCTGTGGTCATCAGTCCCCTAGAACTTAGAACTACTTAAACCTAACTAACCTAAGGACATCACACACAGCCATGCCCGAGGCAGGATTCGAACCTGCGACCGTAGCAGTCGCACGGTTCCGGACTGCGCGCCTAGAACCGCGAGACCACCGCGGCCGGCCCACCTTCCTGCCTTCCCTTCTTTGCTGAGAACTGGGTTTCCATCTGAGCTCTTGATATTCATACACGTGGTTCTCTTCTCTGCAAAGGTCTCTTTAATTTTCCTGTAGGCAGTCTATCTTACCCCGAGTGAGATAAGCTTCTACATCCTTACATTTATGTCCTGTTAAATTTTTGCACGCTTTTACGGAAACACCCGGTATATGGGTGAAACAATTTGTGTAACCCATTAAATTCCCTGCTATGTTAGTTAAAACTGACTGGTAGAAAGAAAACGAGACCGCACATTTCCACAAGACAGTATTTTCTTCTTCGCAGTGAGTTGTGTGACAAAGGGAAGTTGCTAGCCGGCCGGTGTGACCGAACGGTTCTACGCGCTTCAGTCTAGAACCGCGCGACCGCTACGGTCGCAGGTTCGAATCTTGCCTCGGGCATGGATGTGTGTGATGTCCTTATGTTAGTTAGGTATAAGTAGTTCTAACTTCTATGGGACTGATGACCTCAGATGTTAAGTCCCATAGTGCACAGAGCCATTTCAACCATGTGGCGAAATATTAATAAAAAAAATTAAATTTATTGATTTTTTTGAAAAGAGAAAAAATTAAGGATATGGAACTGTAACTACAGAATTTTTGACAGGCTTTTTTACGGACTGTATTGACCGGCTTGAATGCGGACAAATTTAGTGCTGCGCGAAATTTGCCTGTAATATAATTTACAATTCCGATTAACGATAATTTTGAATTCTACGTCATTGTTGATTTATTCGGAGTTCTCACCTTCGACGTAGAATTAGGCCTTCTGCCACAATATTAATTCATTAGTCGCCACCGATGATCTTCTCTCTGTTGACGCTGAAACGGCATCGGTTTACTTCACGAAGACAGTGCAAACCAAGGAATACAATGCTACGTCGCTTTAAATAATTCTCGTAAAACGTAGACACTTCCCACTATTTTTTATTCACAACACAATAAGACTTGCTCTGCTCGTCGCACAAACCATAAATACTAACAAGATTTCTGTCTTTCCGCACACATCAAAAATTACGTCCATCCCCTACAAGGTAACAAAAGAAAGTGTATCTTAACTGGACTTGGCCACTGTTTCTAGGTTTCGATACAGTGTATCGTGGAACTGTTCCAGTGTTTCGGAACGGCTGTGGTTCACTGTTTCGAAACAGTGGTGTTTCATTCAGCCCCTGTCTCGGATAACGGCACCAGATTCGATCTCGAGCCAAACACAGAAACAGTATCGTTGTTTCATAATAAGGCTGTTTCAGTCCACCTGCTCTTGGAACGGACTAATTGTATCGAAACAGCGATGTTTCATTCCGCTCTGTGTCGGACGAGATTCAGGCTCGGCACAGGTACTGAAACACAACATACCACTTCGTGAAACACTTTCAAGAGTGTCGAAATCGTTTTGACAAGCAACAGAATGAAGCTTAAGGTATCCGAAAATAAAGCTTCGTTTCTAGCTGACTGCCCTATTACGAAATGGCGTAACATCTGCTTTGTAAACACTAACAAAACAATAAAACAACGCATAGTATGCACATTCAAAATAATAAATATGTGTAAATCATTCAGTTAAATTAAACTTTTTGATAACATGCGCTTCTCTGTTCATGTACAGAAATCATATTACGAAACGCAAGTAAGCCTACAACATTTTGAATAAAAAAGACGTAGAGTGACAGTTATTAGACATAGACATAAATTTGATGTAGGTATAATTGCAAGCAATCTGTTTGACATATCAGTGATAGTGTCATGGTGAACGGGAAGTGCTGGGGAGCATGGTGTATTTATAGTAACGGTTCGAAACACCTTGCAAGACAAAAATTTTTCTGTTGTATTTCGTTATTTATTCGAATTATTTGTGAGTCTATAGTCACTGTGCCTATTATCCACTGTGATTCCCTTTGTGTGCATGGAAATTAGCAGGATGGGTATATTAGCCATACTAACGGAATGTGGGAATCCCAGTAGCATATCCGTTGTTTCTGCAGTTTGCTCCCACCTTCAGATCCGTTCGTGGTGGTTCTTCTGTCTTCAGCTAAGGCTGTCCTCAGCCGATTGAAAAGTATGAAAGTCACACGACACGAAAGCAGGAAATACGAATCTGCCAAGACGCCTAAGTGATAGTTTCATACTTTCTGCGAAATGATTAGCGCTCGCGAACCTCATTTGTGTTTATATGGACATACCTATACAGTAGACATTCAAGATGATAAAATGTGTAGGTTTATTAGATCACAAAACACAAAACTGTTTCACTGTTTCGAAACAGCGTATCGAAATATTACATTGTACTGTTTCATTTGTTTCGAAGCGGTTTAAGTGTTTGAGTTTGCCCATCTCTAATCTTAACTCCTTCTTGGAGTATGAAACAAAAGAGAATCCAATATGAACATTGCAGAGATTACATTCTACATCCCTCTCAATTTAATCTTTGGCGCAGACGTTTAAGCGTGCAAAGAAACATCATTGCCGTACAGAACAGCGGCACGCTGGGTAAAAGCCTTCGACGAAGCTCGGCAAACTGTGGCAGAGATGCATCGGGCAGGTCTGCCTAGCGTCTCTGAAGAATAAGTGGATGCTGTTGCCGCGTTAGTGGGCGGTGACCGACGCCATACTATTCGTGAGCTCGCCCCCGAGGAACGCCTGGGAATGCGAAAAATTGCGTCACGATGGGTTCCGCGTGACTTGACGGAAATGCAGAAATGGATGCGGTACGACGCTGCTCAGACGCACTTGGAGGGCGAAGGAGAGGCTTTCTTACGCCGTATCGTAACACTGGGTGAGACACGGGCCACATCGTACGAGCCAAAGCTGAAACGCCAATCCAACGAAAGGCGTCATTATGGGTCAGAGCCCCAGTATGGTGGCAGTTATCGTGATTTTCGTGTGCGACTGTGATGGTGCCGGCCGCGGTGGTCTCGCGGTTCTGGGCAAACATAAATCCTAATACCGGCTGGGGTGGCCGAGCGGTTCTAGGCGCTACAGTCTGTAGGTTCGAATCCTGCCTCGGGCATCGATGTGTGTGATGTCCTTAGGTTAGTTAGGTTTAAGTAGTTCTAAGTTCTAGGGGACCGATGACCGCAGCAGTTGAGTCCCATAGTGCTCAGAGCCATTTGAACCATTTTTTTGAACTGTGATGGTGTCATCGTAACGCATTGCGTTCCTCCATCGCAGACCGTCAGTCCACAGTGTTACTGTTCGTTTTTTGGAGCATCACCTGCGTCCTGCTTTGCGAAAGAAGCCGCGACACTTCCTGCGCAACCCACCCGCCATTTTGCGCGACAATGCACGGGCGCATACAGCGCACGCTGTGGCTGCTCTGTTCGGCCGATGGGACTGCGAAGTACAGTACCATCCACCACACTCCCCAGACTTAACCCACCGCTGGCCAAAACTCCATCGGATCATTTTTTGCAAACTTTTATACATAAATACGTTACATTGAGAGATTAATTGAATAAAAAGTTGTTTTGAAAATTTTCAGTTTATTAGAACAAAAACTACAGACCGTACCATTTTTGTGACATTGGCCAAATGCGCTATCCAAATTCACAACCTTATTCTCCGTGCATAATATTGTAAGAAACAATACGAACAATAAATACAGAATGTTTTAATATTATTGAATGTCTATTCAGTATGAAATGAAGCAAAATACATCTACATCTACATGACTACTCTGCAATTCACATTTAAGTGCTTGGCAGAGGGTTCATCGAACCACAATCATACTATCTCTCTACTATTCCACTCCCGAACAGCGAGCGGGAAAAACGAACACCTAAACCTTTCTGTTCGAGCTCTGATTTCTCTCATTTTATTTTGATCATCATTCCTACCTATGTAGGTTGGGCTCAACAAAATATTTTCGCATTCGGAAGAGAAAGTTGGTGACTGAAATTTCGTAAAAAGGTCTCGCCGCGACGAAAAACGTCTATGCTGTAATGACTTCCATCCCAACTCGTGTATAATATCTGCCACACTCTCTGCCCTATAACGTGATAATACAAAACGAGCTGCCCTTTTTTGCACCCTTTCGATGTCCTCCGTCAATCCCACCTGGTAAGGATCCCACACCGCGCAGCAATATTCTAACAGAGGACGAACGAGTGTAGTGTAAGCTGTCTCTTTAGTGGACTTGTTGCATCTTCTAAGTGTCCTGCCAATGAAACGCAACCTTTGGCTCGCCTTCCCGACAATATTATTTATGTGGTCCTTCCAACTGAAGTTGTTCGTAATTTTAACACCCAGGTACTTAGTTGAATTGACAGCCTTGAGAATTGTACTATTTATCGAGTAATCGAATTCCAACGGATTTCTTTTGGAACTCATGTGGATCATCTCACACTTTTCGTTATTTAGCGTCAACTGCCACCTGACACACCATACAGCAATCTTTTCTAAATCGCTTTGCAACTGATACTTGTGGTGTACACCAACATTGCACCTATCACAATTTTTTTTTTTTTTTTTTTGCAGTAAGCACATCTCTTCTGCGTTTTACTCTCTTCTGTGTTTTACTTGACACAATGAAATGATTTCCTGAATCTAGTCGTACATCTGTGCTCACCCGTCCTCCCATCAATTTGCTTCCTTGTGGTCCTCTGCGTTTTGGTACTGATCCTGTTTTCTTTGATAGGTAAAACATCACTATTCTCTGTCCGACATCCAAAAGTGAGAGCTTCTCTCTGAAGTACCAGCTACATCTTGTACAACAGACTCATTGTTCAATACATTTTCGTCAATGTCTTCTTCATCTGTTGTGACATCTGCATCGGGTGGAATAATCGCCAATTCTACGTCATCATCTTCATCGCCACTCTATTGATGGTTCGCTAGTTCTGCTAGAATATCTTCAAGTGTAAGTCCACGCGGCATGTTTTTATCGTGTTGGAATCTTAAAATTCGAATAGAACATGAAAAAAAAGCAGATATAAAGAATGTAAAAAGCAATTCTTCTCTGTATAATACGTGTATACAAGAATAGGGCGCATCAACAATAAATGATAGTGTAACATGGCATTGTCCCATTACTGGGACGCATAAAATGTATCGATATTGCACTTAGTTCAAAAAATCTGAAGTATACTTCCTCTTACATGGACATCCATATGTTCATAACAAACACGCCCAGACAACTAAATCACAGCTCATTGTCGTCCAGGAACTACCAGCAGACATACAGTACTGCCAAGTGCGAGAACAAAAAAAATCGGCAAGTTTATAATTTTCCTGAAGTGAAGTACGTAGAAAAAAGTTATTTATTTTACGTTTACAGGCATTATAGCAGTTAGTTGAACCTACAGGTGCAACAATGAAGGCTAAAAGCTCCATTGCTTACGTAGAAATAAGTAAAATATACGCGTCCCAAAAAAGGGGACAATGACCAGTAATGGGTTAAGTCCTCTTGACTTTGATTTCATTTCGAAGACGAAGGAACCACTTCGTGGCATTCGCTTCAGAACTGTTCCAGAGATTCGACCGGCAGCAGACCGCTCCATTCGCACCGTGAACAGAACAGGCTCTGCTAACGGTATACTACACCTTCCACATCACTAATTACTACTTTGAAGGATATTAACCGGAGCGAACATGTAACTCTTTTGTGTGGGTTATGAATAAAACGTTGCCACTATTTAAGTTCAAACTGTCGTAGAACACATTCACTGCACATGTTGATTGGTCCAGTCCCTTGAGAAGAGCGAATGGCGGTGCAGAATTATTTGCAGTTTTCGGAAAGTTCGTTTGTTTAACACCTTGAGCGAGTTGCTTTGGCCACACGGAGTTGCACGATGACGGAGCCTCTCCACGTTTCTCCAGACGTCCGAGGTAACGTCTCAACAGCAGTTAACCTCAATCGCTAGGTTAGTCACGGCAGTTCAATTAACTGTGCGTCAAGGCTGCCAGACCTTACGACATTAGGTTTTTGTTTAAATTGCTGCATGAAGTCTGAAGCGTACAAACGAAAGTTTAATACGCGACGTGAACGCTGACAGCGACGTGTAGAGGCGCTCGCAAAAGCAATACAACATGCTCTCCCGAAGAGTGCGCAAATGCACAGAAGTTGAGGGTGGGATATTCCGATTTTTATCGTGAACTGTACAACAGCTGTAATGCTTAGAGGTGAATGTGTTGTAAGAATACGTATTTTTCAAATTATAAAGGCTATTTACAATTTGTACAGAAACCAGATGGCAGTTATAAGAGTCGAGGGGCATGAAAGGGAAGCAGTGGATGGGAAGGGAGTGAGACAGGGTTGTAGCCTATCCCCGATGTTATTTAATCTGTATATTGAGCAAGCAGTAAAGGAAACAAAAGAAAAATTCGGAGTAGGTATTAAAGTCCATGGAGAAGAAATAAAAACTTTGAGGTTCGCCGATGACATTGTAATTCTGTCAGAGACAGCAAAGGACTTGGAAGAGCGGTTGAACGGAATGGACAGTGTCTTGAAAAGAGGATATAAGATGAACATCAACAAAGGCAAAAAGAGGATAATGGAATGTAGTCGAATTAAGTCGGGTGATGCTGAGGGAATGAGGAAATGAGACACACTTAAAGTAGTAAAGGAGTTTTGCTATTTGGGGAGCAAAATAACTGATGATGGTCGAAGTAGAGAGGATATAAAATGTAGACTGGCAATGGCAAGGAAAGCGTTTCTGAAGAAGAGAAATTTGTTAACATCGAGTATAGATTTAAGTGTTAGGAAGTCGTTTCTGAAACTATTTGTATGGAGTATAGCCATGTATGGAAGTGAAACATGGACGATAAATAGTTTGGACAAGAAGAGAATAGAAGCTTTCGAAATGTGGTGCTACAGAAGAGTGCTGAAGATTAGATGGGTAGATCACATAACTAATGAGGAGGTATTGAGTAGGATTGGGGAGAAGAGAAGTTTGTGGCACAACTTGACTAGAAGAAGGGATCGGTTGGTAGGACATGTTTTGAGGCATCAAGGGATCACAAATTTAGCATTGGAGGGCAGCGTGGAGGGTAAAAATCGTAGAGGGAGGCCAAGAGATGAATACACTAAGCAGATTCAGAAGGATGTAGGTTGCAGTAGGTACTGGGAGATGAAGGAGCTTGCACAGGATAGAGTAGCATGGAGAGCTGCATCAAACCAGTCTCAGGACGGAAGACCACAACAACAACAACAACTGTGTAAAACACATGTTATAATGTTTACTAGCTGTGTTGAACAATACAAAAAAATATATACTAAAGAGCCAAAGAAACCGGTACACCTGCGTAATACTGTGTAGGGCCTCCGCGAGCAAGCAGAAGTGGCGCAACACGACGTTGCATGGACTGATGTTTGAAGTAGTGCTGTAGGGAACTGACACCATGAATTCTGCAGGGCTGCCCATAAATCCGTAAGAGTACGAGGGGGTGGAGATCTCTTCTGAAAAGCACGTTGCATGGCGTCCCAGATATGCTCAATAATGTTCGCATCTGGGGAGTTTGGTGGCCAGGCAGTGTTTAAACTCAGAAGAGTGTTCCTGGAGCCGCTCTGTAGCAATTCTGCACGTGTGGTGTGTCGCATTGTCCTGCTGGAATTGCCCGTCTGAATCCACAATGGACGTGAATGGATGCAGGTGATCAGACAGGATGCTTACGTACGTGTCACCTGTCAGAGTCGTATCTAGACGCATCAGGCTTCCCATAACACTCCAACTGGACCATTACAGAGCCTCCACCAGCTTGAACAGTCCCCTGCTGACATGCAGGGTCCACGAATTCATGAGACTGCCTCCGTACGCATATACGTCTACCTGCTCGAAAAAATTTGAAATGAAATTCATACGACTGAGTAACATGTTATCGACCATCAACAGTCCAATGTCGGTGTTGTCGGGCCCAGGCGAGGCGTAAAGCTTTGAGTCCTTCAGACATCGCAGGGCTGCCCATAAATCCGTAAGAGTACGAGGGGGTGGAGATCTCTTCTGAACAGCACGTTGCATGGCGTCCCAGATGTGCTCAATAATGTTCGCATCTGGGGAGTTTGGTGGCCAGGCAGTGTTTAAACTCAGAAGAGTGTTCCTGGAGCCGCTCTGTAGCAGTTCTGCACGTGTGGTGTGTCGCATTGTCCTGCTGGAATTGCCCGTCTGAATCCACAATGGACGTGAATGGATGCAGGTGATCAGACAGGATGCTTACGTATGTGTCACCTGTCAGAGTCGTATCTAGACGCATCAGGCTTCCCATAACACTCCAACTGGACCATTACAGAGCCTCCACCAGCTTGAACAGTCCCCTGCTGACATGCAGGGTCCACGAATTCATGAGACTGCCTCCGTACGCATATACGTCTACCTGCTCGAAAAAATTTGAAATGAAATTCATACGACTGAGTAACATGTTATCGACCATCAACAGTCCAATGTCGGTGTTGTCGGGCCCAGGCGAGGCGTAAAGCTTTGAGTCCTTCAGACATCGCAGGGCTGCCCATAAATCCGTAAGAGTACGAGGGGGTGGAGATCTCTTCTGAACAGCACGTTGCATGGCGTCCCAGATGTGCTCAATAATGTTCGCATCTGGGGAGTTTGGTGGCCAGGCAGTGTTTAAACTCAGAAGAGTGTTCCTGGAGCCGCTCTGTAGCAGTTCTGCACGTGTGGTGTGTCGCATTGTCCTGCTGGAATTGCCCGTCTGAATCCACAATGGACGTGAATGGATGCAGGTGATCAGACAGGATGCTTACGTACGTGTCACCTGTCAGAGTCGTATCTAGACGCATCAGGCTTCCCATAACACTCCAACTGGACCATTACAGAGCCTCCACCAGCTTGAACAGTCCCCTGCTGACATGCAGGGTCCACGAATTCATGAGACTGCCTCCGTACGCATATACGTCTACCTGCTCGAAAAAATTTGAAATGAAATTCATACGACTGAGTAACATGTTATCGACCATCAACAGTCCAATGTCGGTGTTGTCGGGCCCAGGCGAGGCGTAAAGCTTTGAGTCCTTCAGACATCGCAGGGCTGCCCATAAATCCGTAAGAGTACGAGGGGGTGGAGATCTCTTCTGAACAGCACGTTGCATGGCGTCCCAGATGTGCTCAATAATGTTCGCATCTGGGGAGTTTGGTGGCCAGGCAGTGTTTAAACTCAGAAGAGTGTTCCTGGAGCCGCTCTGTAGCAGTTCTGCGCGTGTGGTGTGTCGCATTGTCCTGCTGGAATTGCCCGTCTGAATCCACAATGGACGTGAATGGATGCAGGTGATCAGACAGGATGCTTACGTACGTGTCACCTGTCAGAGTCGTATCTAGACGTATCAGGCTTCCCATAACACTCCAACTGGACCATTACAGAGCCTCCACCAGCTTGAACAGTCCCCTGCTGACATGCAGGGTCCACGAATTCATGAGACTGCCTCCGTACGCATATACGTCTACCTGCTCGAAAAAATTTGAAATGAAATTCATACGACTGAGTAACATGTTATCGACCATCAACAGTCCAATGTCGGTGTTGTCGGGCCCAGGCGAGGCGTAAAGCTTTGAGTCCTTCAGACATCGCAGGGCTGCCCATAAATCCGTAAGAGTACGAGGGGGTGGAGATCTCTTCTGAACAGCACGTTGCATGGCGTCCCAGATGTGCTCAATAATGTTCGCATCTGGGGAGTTTGGTGGCCAGGCAGTGTTTAAACTCAGAAGAGTGTTCCTGGAGCCGCTCTGTAGCAGTTCTGCACGTGTGGTGTGTCGCATTGTCCTGCTGGAATTGCCCGTCTGAATCCACAATGGACGTGAATGGATGCAGGTGATCAGACAGGATGCTTACGTACGTGTCACCTGTCAGAGTCGTATCTAGACGCATCAGGCTTCCCATAACACTCCAACTGGACCATTACAGAGCCTCCACCAGCTTGAACAGTCCCCTGCTGACATGCAGGGTCCACGAATTCATGAGACTGCCTCCGTACGCATATACGTCTACCTGCTCGAAAAAATTTGAAATGAAATTCTTACGACTGAGTAACATGTTATCGACCATCAACAGTCCAATGTCGGTGTTGTCGGGCGAGGCGTAAAGCTTTGAGTCCTTCAGACATCGAGACTACATTAGTGGGCTTTAGTCTCAGAAAGCCCGTATCGATGATGTTTCGTTGAATGGCTCGCACGTTCACACTTTTTGATAGTTCAGCACTGAAATCTGCAGCAATTTGCGGAAGGCTTGCACTTCTGTCACGTTGAACGATTCTCTTCACTCGTCGTTGCTCCCTTACTTGCAGTATCTTTTTCCGGCCACAGCGATATCGGAGATTTGATGTTTTACCGGATTCCTGATATTCGCGGTACACTCGTGAAGTGGCCGTATGGAAAATCCCCACTTCATCGCTACCTCGGTAATTCTGTATCCCATCGCTCGTGTGTCGGCTATCTTGATAACCTGCCATTGTAGCATCTGTTACCGATCTAACAACTGCGCCAAAACCCTTGTCTTATATGCTCCCTGTTTACATATCTCTGTGTTTGAGTACGCATGCGTGTACAGGTTTCTTTGATGCTTTAGTGTATACCATTGTACATTACACCTATCCTGTCCCTGTGTTCAAATGAAGGTTTTAAAAACAATGTTAAAAAATCATGTCTTTATCTAGACTGATCGTATTCCTTCTTCAAATTTGACGCTGCTGTAGTTTTTGATACCGTTTTTATCACCAGGCAGCTAGAGAATGCCCAGGGAGGAGAAATTAGCTAATGAGTAAATCTGAAGTAAAGTTGTTATTTTCAACAATAGCAGCCGCGCGCATGAAAATGACTCCTCTCAAGAAATTCCCAGCGCTTTTGAAGCAATACGCGCAAAGGAATGTATTTCAAATCTTTCCCTATCTATTTTTTGATACCATTTTGTGTGTAGCCGTCTTCCGCAGGTGCTGTTATATATGGAGGCTGATCCGAGCTGATCGCTTATGATATTTTTTGAGCCGGCTGTTCTGTTGTTACCCAGATGAATTGTGAAATAGTCGCGCCACACGCCATGTAGTTTCTTATCATAGCTACAGGGTGTTTCACAATTCATGTGACACCTTTCTGGAGGTGGTAGAAGGGAGTTACAAGAGAAGGCCACGACGTTGAAATCACGGATTTACCTCAAACTATGTACAACTTCAGTAGGACATTAATACAACATAATGGGCAAGTAGTAATGTGCAGTACTCTGGCAATTTCGAAAAAAATTGCAAGAGAATTTTTGATTTATCTGCGTGTAGGCGCCGGATGTTAGAGTTCGTGGTGGTCAAGTGGTTATCTTGCGAGCTTCGTAAGACGAAATTGTATGAGGCGACCGTTTGATTCTCGTTCACACTTAGTTTTTGATCTATATCTTTTTCGTTACACATCATATTATTTTATTTGTGTCACATTTTAGAGAAAATATAGCTAAAAAATTACGTATATTTGCATGAAGTTTTAGTGAATTTCGTGTCATTTCACTACTTACTATTTTTAATTAAACTTAATTATTAGAACAATCACATTTATAGTTGTCGAGATGTAAACGAAGAAACGCATAGAGTTTTCCTAAAAATGTGTGCCTGTCGTGATTTGGGAAATCCCTTATACGGGGTGCCGTTGAATGACGGGAATGTTTGAAGTGAGTGGTGACAGCCATGGGCAGGTGGCAGCACTGCAGGTTCGTGACAGTTGGCCAGTAAACAGTCCGCCATTTCAGTAATCATGGAAAAGTGGAACGGGCAACAGCGTGTGTTAGCCATAAAATGTTTTATAAAATCAACGATAGTTTGGTAGCGGCGCAGAGGGAGTTTTGACGTTTTTACAATTTAGGACGTCATGATGCCATCGCGTCGAAACATGAGATAGAATGTTGGATTAGTAATTTTGAAGAGACTGTATCTGCCCTCAAGAAGAAACCGACAGGACGACCGAGAAGCGTGCGTTCTCCAGCGAACATTTATGTTGTACGCGAGTCTGTCTTACGGAGACCACGGCGTTCAATTTGTACGCAAGCAGCATTGGTCGGAATGTCCCGGGAAAGTGTTCGCAGGATTCTTCATTTCGATTTAAAATTTCATCCGTACAAACTCTAACATTCTGCATGGTGTCTGTTTGTTCTATATCGTGTCTCCCTACCACTTTCGCGCAACGACGCTCTGAGCTTGTTTTTTAGGGAGTTGACTAGTTTGAACCTGGGACCTGTTGCTGGTAAGGAGACGCCAGACCGCACAAGACATGTAGAATTCAGAAGAGTTCAGTGAGACTAGAGATGATATAACAAAATACTTAATGATTTCAGCGTCAGCTCCACTGCACTCCCTGTAAAAGAATCTTAATACTAACTAAATTTAGTGGAAGGGGTTCAAAGCTTTCCTATTTTCAGTTAGCTGGTAAAATAACGTCGAAAAAGCAGTTAAGTTTACCATTGGAAATTTTATTCTACTCACAAAACATCGTTTATAAATTGCACTATTGATAAAAGGAAGTCTTTTAATACAGGATGGTAAAAACCAACTGCGTTCAACAAAAATGTGAACGAATATTCCCCGAATGGGTTTCCAGGTTCTACAATGGATCGAAAGATGACCTATGCCATGTCACATCTATAATCTAGGTTTACCTTAAGTTTCACAAGAGAGAAAACTACCATAAGGTCTACAGTGACCCTCAATTATCTTTAATTACTTATCTAACTTGTCGTAAATTACAGTGGCTGATGTGGCTTCTCAATAACTATATAAAAGAAAAATCATCGCGTTTCAGATTTTTACTTCAAGTGGCAAATGTGAACACCATGAGTTTTAATTAACGATCGACACTAGTATTACGCAAAAAGGTGGTGTAACAGATGAGTCTTCTGCAGTTCTGAGTGAAGCTTTATGCGCTGTTATGCGGCATCGCGTGCGTTCATTACCTTGTCGGTGTCTAAGCAGCGTCAGGGCGGCAGCGGCCGGCGGAGCAGCCATCCAGCTCGCCGTCTCGGAACCAGCTCTTTCCTAGCTTCTCCTTACTACAATTTACCGAAGTTAGTTTAAAAAAAGTATCTGCTATGTTTTCATTTGACCAATCAGGGTCTCAATGTTAACCTTAAGCTCCGCCTACAAAAATTCTGTCTATCCAATGAGAAACGTTATACTTTTCGTGGTGGCGCAATGATTTTAAAGTTTGCAACGTAACAGAGACGCGAAAAAGTCTCACGCTAAAACTTGCAGCTGGTGTGGTCCTTTAACGTTATCGTAAGATCTATACTGTTCTTCTGGAGGGCTCTATCTTTTAAAATGGGCTGGGGGTGGTCCTTGACGTAACAGAGACGCGAAAAAGTCTCACGCTAAAACTTGCAGCTGGCGTTGTCCTAGTGGTTAGCTGGCGACGTTGGTGTCCTGTCCGTCCCTTATCGTAGGGCCTTCTAGCTTAACACAGTTCTGCTCTCCGCTTCTGTTCTCTTTTCTCCCCTCGGAACTGCATCTGTCTCACGGTGGGAAGGTATGACTTGAATTTAGGCATTCTTGTGTTAGTCTGTGGTATTCCATTTGCTCACTCGTTACTCGTATTACTTTGGTTAATTTAATGTCACGATTTATTCGGAGCTATGTGATATACTACTGGATTTGCTTATCATGTCAGGGTTTTCATGGAAGGTGTTGGATTTGCCTGACACCTTACAAAACTACTGATGCTGCAACAATAGAAGGACAACGATTACCGATTACGATTCTGTCAACAATTGATAACAAAAATAAACAATGACAATGAATTTCTAAACAAGTTGTGGGTGTCAGATGAGGCACATTTTCATCTCACTGGTTATGTGAATAAACATAACTACCGTTACTGGGCAAACATAAATCCTAATACCGGCTGGGGTGGCCGAGCGGTTCTAGGCGCTACAGTCTGGAACCGCGCGACCGCCACGGTGGCAGGTTCGAATCCTGCCTCGGGCATGGGTGTGTGTGATGTCTTTAGGTTAGTTAGGCTTAAGTAGTTCTAAGTTGTACGGGCCTGATGACCTCAGAGGTTAAGTCCCATAGTGCTCAGAGCAATTTGAACCATTTGAACAAATCCTAATGACATTGAAAGTCGCGAGCTCTATATATTGTTAGCTCGTGTTTTCTGCTGAAAATCTTGTGCTTGTACTCTTGTTAACTTTACTATTACAGAGATCGCCTAAACTTTTTTTTTTAATGGTCCTGTGCGCAACAGATAACTTACTTGGTCTTTCTGCTGCTAGTGCTTGATCTGCTTCATTCCATTATTTTACAAAAAACAAAAACAAAACCTACTATTCGCGGTGGGTGCAATGCATGTTCTGTATGGCGGCTCCTGCTGTTGCTGCTGCTGCTTACAACAACTACATATAATTCAAGAGAAAGGCTTTGGTCAAATCTAAACTCGATAAATGATAACGCAAACAAAAAACTATATTCTGAAAGCGATTCTTTCGCATTCAATTAACAAAACGCTAGAAGCTATTTGAACAATCTCATCGTTTGTAAATCTGCCTCCAGTGACATTAAAGCAATATTACAAATTGAGACAGACTGAAATACTTCTCAATTGAATACATAGTGAAATAATTCCCTGACAATTACAAAAGAAATCAATGACAAAAATCAATACTTAATCTATTGGCCTAACAATGGTTTCTCTTAAGAATTAAACCCCTATCATTATCAAAATTACCGTCTGCTGCTACGCACATAACCCAACCCTTTTCTTTAAATTAATAAGCGCGCTGCAGATTATAAAAAATATCAACGCAATACCAAATCCTGTGTCACGGCAGCTCGGCGACGACCCCTCGCCACAGCAGGCGGGCTCCTACACTGGCCTCAAAACTGTCACTAAATTAATCCGTGTGCTGCGAGCCGCGACAACAATATCTTAGATTCCAGAGCTTGTGTATGCGCTGTAGCCAACCTTTACGTCCTAAGACAGTACTGCCAACTCTCAACATTCATGAGTGTCCTTTACACGCCAGTAAAGTGGCAATATGCTGTGGTGTTTCATCACATGGTGTTCAAAAATGGTTCAAATGGCTCTGAGCACTATGGGACATAACTTCTGAGGACATCAGTCCCCCAGAGCTTAGAACTACTTAAACCTAACTAACCTAAGGACATCACACGCATCCATGCCCGAGGCAGGATTCGAGCCTGCGACCGTAGCGGTCGCGCGCGGTTCCAGACTCAAGCGCTTAGAACCGCTCGGCCACACCAGCCGGCTCACATGGGATTATCGGGCCGTATTTTTTCGCAAATGAACAGGGAAACACAATAACTGTCAATGCCTATCGTTACGTGGAGGTGTTACGAACTTCCGTTATACGTGCATTCAACAACTTTCCAAACGTTCAAGAAGCCTGGTTTCAACAGGACGGCGCGATATGACACACTGCACGGCAATCAATGGCATATGTGCGAGAATTGTTTGGCAACCGTGTGAACTCACGATTCGGTAACATTCCATGGCCCCCTAGATCGCCAGATTTATCCGTTTGTGACGGTTTCTTGTGGGTATACCTCAAGAGCAAAGTCTACACGACCAAGAACGCTGGATGAGTGACAACAGAGAATTCGGGATGCGGTTCCCAGTATCCCAGCTGAGATGTTCAGCGGTCAATGAGGAACCTCAACAGCAAGACTTCACGAATGTGTTCGCACAGGAGGACGCCATCTACATGGCTTAATTTTTAAAGGATAATAAAAGCCATCTATGCTTCTTAAACGGCAAAGTTGTAAGGTTTCATTTACTGTGAATGCAGTTTCTTTCGTTGATCACTTCTAGTTTTGTTGGATTGTGCAAATGTTCCCGTTTTTCTGTGTCTCCCAGTGACGTACCCGGAACTACCCTGCACATCGACGCTTCGAGCTGCAGACACGGAAGCAGGCCCCATTTAGCAGTTAACCTGGGACGTTGCTAATGTAGCAACGTCTGCAATGTGCAATGTGCGCATGCTGTTCTTTTTTGAATATCACAGAGGCTACTGCAGCGGGATTTTGAATTTCGCCGCGCTGCGCTCGTTCCCTCAGATAAAAATTATACCGTCGCTGCGGCATGAGCGCTCGACGCCAGAGAAAATACTAAAACTGTAACTCTCTTTTGTTTTTCTATCCGTTTCATTAATGTCTCTCGAGAGCGGAAGCTTAATGCAGACGTGACCTGATTAAGACAAAAAAAAAAAAACTTATTAATGTGTAGACATTGTGGAAGTTGTTATGAAATTCGGAGGACGGAGAGAAGCAACAAAAATAAATTGCATTTAATATCAAGACGGTTTTGTATACATTGGAAATTCCTGGACAATGAAACTTATTGCAAGACTTCGGAGCAGACTTTTCACGCAGAAATGAAGTAGGAGATTTTTGAAGACCTGGACGCCGCAGGATAGAAGACATGTTAACCTGGTATAGGGTGAACTCTTATCTACGTCATTTCCCCCTGTTAGTTACATTTGTTATTCTCTGTCTTTTTTTTTCAAATAATTTTTGTAGTGGAAATTGGTTTGACTTTTGCTCAGAAACGCCACAACGACCACCCCAGCAATAGCCCTTCCGAATCACGAAGTCCGATATCTTTTCTGTAATACGAAGTCCGATTTGCATTTCATTCTTTCCTTTTCTTCGCGGTCATTTACGATTTTAAAACCCCTTTTTATTCACCATTCCTTCCCACCATTTTCAACCTTTTCTTTTATTTTCATCTATTTTTCTTATTCTTTTTTATTAACCACTACACTACACTTGTTCTAGAAAAATGAAGGTTTAAGCGGAAGTCGAACCACAGCGTCATACACGTTCGTCTCACAAAGATCCAACGTTAACCACCAGACGACTATGACCTCTAACGGCAGGCACCTACCCACAAGTACATCAGTTACGTATCCTGATCTATATAAATGACCTGGTTGACAATCTGAGCAGTTCTCTTAGACTGTTTGCAGTAAGGTCATCCGAAGACCAGTATCAGTTGCAAAGCGATTTAGAAAAGATTGCTGTATGGTATGTCAGGTGGCAGTTGACGCTAAATAACGAAAAGTGTGAGATGATCCACATGAGTTCCAAAAGAAATCCGTTGGAATTCGGTTACTCGATAAATAGTACAATTATCAAGGCTGTCAATTCAACTAAGTACCTGGGTGTTAAAATTACGAACAACTTCAGTTGGAAGGACCACATAGATAATATTGTGGGGAAGGCGAGCCAAAGGTTGCGTTTCATTGGCAGGACACTTAGAAGATGCAACAAGTCCACTAAAGAGACAGCTTACACTACACTCGTTCGTCCTCTGTTAGAATATTGCTGCGCGGTGTGGGATCCTTACCAGCTGGGATTGACGGAGGACATCGAAAGGGTGCAAAAAAGGGCAGCTCGTTTTGTATTATCGCGTTATAGGGGAGAGAGTGTGGCAGATATGATACACGAGTTGGGATGGAAGTCATTACAGCATAGACGTTTTTCGTCGCGGCGAGACCTTTTTACGAAATTTCAGTCACCAACTTTCTCTTCCGAATGCGAGAATATTTTGTTGAGCCCAACCTACATAGGTAGGAATGATCATCAAAATAAAATAAGAGAAATCAGAGCTCGAACAGAAAGGTTTAGGTGTTCGTTTTTCCCGCGCGCTGTTCGGGAGTGGAATAGTAGAGAGATAGTATCATAGTGGTTCGATGAACCCTCTGCCAAGCACTTAAATGTGAATTGCAGAGTAGTCATGTAGATGTAGATAGCCGTGCAAAACTTCTCTTGCGATTCTCTCGTGATTGCCTCAGTAGTGCATCTTACTACTTGCAGATTACATCGTTTTAATGGCCTAGTAAAGGGGGTACACAGATAGAAGTAAATCCGTGATTCCAACATCGGGGCCTCTCCTTGTTAGTAGATCAGGTCTTACAGACCCGTTTCCGGAAACGTCATTAAGCCACGCTGCAGCGGACGTCGCCTATAAATGTAAATACACTCATGCTCATAAATTAAGGATAATGCTGATATATGGTGAAACAACGCTCTGATGGGCGCTTTGCGGGTTTAAACCACCTCGGTGTATGACCATGTGGTGCATTTCACCTGCGGTCGTCGCACGGTGGCGCTGGCAGCAGTCCACATACGCAGAGGCGTGTTGGTGCATGTCAGAGTAGGGTGCAGCGAGTAAGTGTGCAGACGTTATCAGACCTGCTAATGGTGACTGTGTGTTGAAAATGACTCAAAGAACACATACTGATGACGTTATGAGGGTTAGAATACTAGGGCGACTGGAGGCTGGACAAAAACAGTAGGTCGTAGCACGGGCCCTCCGTGTGCCACATAGTATGATCTCGAGATTATGTCAACGTCTCCAGCAGACAGGAAACGTGTCCAGGCGCTACAGTACGGGACGTCCACAGTGTACAACACCACAAGAAGGCCGATATCTCATCATCAGTGCCCACAGACGGCCACGGAGTACTGCAGGTAGCCTCGCTCGGGACCTTACCGCAGCCACTGGAACAGTTGTCTCCAGACACACAGTCTACAGACGATTTAACAGGCACGGTTTATTCGCCCAGAGACTTGCGAGGCGCATTCCACTGACCCCTGGTCACAGGAGAGCCCGTAAAGCCTGGTGTCAAGAACACAGAACATGGTCAATGGAGCAGTGGTCCCAGGTTGTGTTCACAGACGAGTCCAGGTATAGTCTGAACAGTGATTCTCGACGGGTTTTCATCTGTCGTGAACCAGGAACCAGGTACCAACCGCTTAATGTTCTTGAAAGGGACCTGTATGGAGGCCGTGGTTTGATGGTGTGGGATGGGATTATGATTGGTACACGTACACCCCTTCATGTCTTTGACAGAGGAACTGTAACAGGTCAGGTGTATCGGGACGTCATTTTGCACCAGTATGTCCGCCTTTTCAGGGGTGCTGTGGGTCCCACCTTCCTCCTGATGGATGATAACGCACGGCCCCACCGAGCTGCCATTATGTAGGACTACCTTGAAGCAGCCGTTATCAGGCGAATGGAGTGGCCTTATTGTTCTCCAGACCTAAACCCCATCGAGCACGTCTGGGATGCTCTCAGTCGACGTATGGCTGCACGTCTCCGAGCTGATAGTCCGTGCTGCTGCAAACGTCCTCGAACTGTTCGTGCAGATGGTTGTTGTCTTGCAAACGTCACCATCTGTTGACTCAGGGATCGACACGTGGCTGCACGATCCGTTACAGCCGTGCGGATAAGATGCCTGCCATCTCGACTGCTAGTGATACGAGGCCGTTGGGATCCAGCACGGCGTTCCGTATTACCCTCCTGAACGCACCGATTCCATATTCTGCTAACAGTCATTGGATCTCTACCAACGCGAGCAGCAATGACGCGATACGATAAACCGCAATCGCGATAGGCTACAATCCGACCTTTATCAAAGTCGGAAACGTGATGGTACGCATTTCTGCTCCTTACACGAGGCATCACAACAACGTTTTACCAGGCAACTGCTGTTTGTGTATGAGAAATCGGTTGGAAACTTTCCTCATGTCAGCACGTTGTAGGTGTCGCCACCGGCGCCAACCTTGTGTGAAAGCTCTGAAAAGCTAACGATTTGCATACCACAGCATCTTCTTCCTGTCGGTTAAATTTCGCGTCTGTAGCACGTCATCTTCGTGGTGCAGCAATTTTAATGGCCGGTAGTGTAATTATTATTTATTCCGATTGGAATTGTATTGTAAGTAAGAATTTAATACACAATGGACCGTTACTATCGTTGCTCTAAAAGGGCAACCTCAGCGCAGTGTCACTCTTCAAAATGTGATTACCGCTTTCGGAGAAATTACAGTGTCGAAACCGAGTGCTGTCTCGTACGAAAGTTAGCGTTGTTATCCGGAACCGCTGCGCCACGGTGATCCGGCACTCCAGCTAGGAGAGTCTGCTTGTTAAAGCTGGACAGTGGCGAAACGTTTAACGTGAAAATCATACTAATCACACCTGTCTATACGTGGCTGGGCCGACAAACCAGCTGCGAGCCAGGAGAGAAGGCGTCCAGTCTCGTTTCAGTCGGAGCCCCGAAAGAAACGCGCGTAGCTGGTTTCTGGTTCGGAGGAATTGAAACGAAATAAATGAGAACTTTCAGCATTGCAGCGCGTCAGCAATCGTAATTATCTAAATAAATTATGAATAATCCGCCTCGATTGCGAAAATTCCCGGTGTTTGCCCAGGTTTCAGCGTGGATAACCACGCCTTCTTCAGAACGAAATAAAAAAAAACAGCTTGCCTAAATGGGCACAGTCAATTTCTAAAATGAACACCCACAACGGCAGGTCCCCATACAATTTATTAACATTACACGGTACATCCGTACCAAGTCAATAACACTACTTAAGTATTTTATGGGGACCTGCCGTTGTGGGTGTTCATTTTAGAAATTGACTGTGCCCATTTAGGCAAGCTGTTTTTTATTTCGTTCTGAAGAAGGCGTGGTTATCCACGTTGAAACCTGGGTAAACACCGGGAATTTTCGCAATCGAGGCGGATTATTCATAATTTATTTTGAAATAAATGAGCTCTGCCTGTTACCGTTTTCGCTGTCACCAGATCCAAAAGTCCTCACTTGACATTTGCTGTCCTTCTGGACCTTGCCGGCGTCGAAGCCCGCTTCACGTACTGCGAGAATTTCGATTGGCGACTGAAAGTAATTGATTAACGGAGAGAACAGGGGGCCAAGGACCAGTGCCACCTCATCTGAAAGAAAAGCACAGCTGCAGGATGAGTGAAGAGGAAGAGGAGTAGATGCTTTGAGGGGTGATACACTGCTGGAAATGGAAAAAAGAACACATTGACACCGGTGTGTCAGACCCACCATACTTGCTCCGGACTGCGAGAGGGCTGTACAAGCAATGATCACACGCACGGCACAGCGGACACACCAGGAACCGCGGTGTTGGCCGTCGAATGGCGCTAGCTGCGCAGCATTTGTGCACCGCCGCCGTCAGTGTCAGCCAGTTTGCCGTGGCATACGGAGCTCCATCGCAGTCTTTAACACTGGTAGCATGCCGCGACAGCGTGGACGTGAACCGTATGTGCAGTTGACGGACTTTGAGCGAGGGCGTATAGTGGGCATGCGGGAGGCCGAATTGCTCAACACGTGGCGCGTGAGGTCTCCACAGTACATCGATGTTGTCGCCAGTGGTCGGCGGAAGGTGCACGTGCCCGTCGACCTGGGACCGGACCGCAGCGACGCACGGATGCACGCCAAGACCGTAGGATCCTACGCAGTGCCGTAGGGGACCGCACCGCCACTTCCCAGCAAATTAGGTACACTGTTGCTCCTGGGGTATCGGCTAGGACCATTCGCAACCGTCTCCATGAAGCTGGGCTACGGTCCCGCACACCGTTAGGCCGTCTTCCGCTCACGCCCCAACATCGTGCAGCCCGCCTCCAGTGGTGTCGCGACAGGCGTGAATGGAGGGACGAATGGAGACGTGTCGTCTTCAGCGATGAGAGTCGCTTCTGCCTTGCTGCCAATGATGGTCGTATGCTTGTTTGGCGCCGTGCAGGTGAGCGCCACAGTCAGGACTGCATACGACCGAGGCACACAGGGCCAACACCCGGCATCATGGTGTGGGGAGCGATCTCCTACACTGGCCGTACACCTCTGGTGATCGTCGAGGGGACACTGAATAGTGCACGGTACATCCAAACCGTCATCGAAGCCATCGTTCTACCATTCCTAGACCGGCAAGGGAACTTGCTGTTCCAACAGGACAATGCACGTCCGCATGTATCCCGTGCGACCCAACGTGCTCAACTACCATGGCCAGCAAGATCTCCGGATCTGTCCCCCATTGAGCATGTTTGGGACTGGATGAAGCGTAGTCTCACGCGGTCTGCACGTCCAGCACGAACGCTGGTCCAACTGAGGCGCCAGGTGGAAATGGCATGGCAAGCCGTTCCACAGGACTACATCCAGCATCTCTACGATCGTCTCCATGGGAGAATAGCAGCCTGCATTGCTGCGAAAGGTGGATATACACTGTACTAGTGCCGACATTCTGCATGCTCTGTTGCCTGTGGCTATGTGCCTGTGGTTCTGTCAGTGTGATCATGTGATGTATCTGACCCCAGGAATGTGTCAATAAAGTTTCCCCTTCCTGGGACAATGAATTCACGGTGTTCTTATTTCAATTTCCGGGAGTGTAGTATTAGTAGTGTCGCCATACACCCTACTCCGTATGGTTTACGAGATAAAACACGTTTAATATCTAGAATGAAATTTTCACTCTACAGCACTCCTGAAAGAAAGGATATTGCGGAGACGCCGGCCGCGGTGGTCTAGCCGTTCAAGCGCTCAGTCCGAAACCGCGTGACTGCTACGGTCGCAGGTTCGAATCCTGCCTCGGGCATGGACGTGTGTGATGTCCATAGGTTAGTTAGGTTTAAGTAGTTCTAAGTTCTAGGGGACTGATGACCACAGATGTTAAGTCCCATAATGCTCAGAGCCATTTGAACCAATTTTTTTTGCGGAGACACAGCCTGCGGGATGTTTCTAGAATGAGATTTTCACTCTGCAGCGGAGTGTGCGCTGATATGAAACTTCCTGGCAGATTAAAACTGTGTGCCGGACCGAGACTCCAACTCGGGATCTTTGCCTTTCGCGGGCAAGTGCTCTACCGACTGAGACACCCTAGCACACCTCACAGTTTTAATCTGCCAGGAAGTTTCACATTTAATATCTGTGGTATATTTCTCTTGAATAACTCGAAAACCACCCCCCCCCCCCCCCAGCTAAAGTTACCAAATTACAAAATTAATATTAAATTTGATACAAGAAATATCACTTTCCATTCTTTTCTAGGACTAATAGGCTGCCGTAAAACATAAATTAGTACACCTGGAAAGCGTCTTCAGGCCACAAGTTGCCCATCGGGACCATCCGACCGCCATGTCATCCTCAAATGAGGATAGCAGGGGCATGTGGTCAGCACACCGCTCTCCCAGTCGTTATGAAGGTTCTCTTTGACCGGAGCCGCTACTATTCGGTCGAGTAGCTCCTCAGTTGGCGTCACGAGGCTGAGTGCACCTCGAAAAATGGCGACAGCGCATGGCGGCTGGATGGTCACCCATCCAAGCACCGGCCACGCCCGACAGCGCTTAACTTCGGTGATCTCACGGGAACCGGTGTATCCACTGCGGCAAGGCCGTTGCCGCACCTGGAAAGACGACGTCAATTATAATCCGATGATTTCATATGCTACTTGGGGGTCAGTAGATACATTGATAACGATTTCAGCGTTGTCGGAAAGCTACGACAGCGCCATTGTGTCTAACCTTTAAGAGCGAATGCTCGCAGACAGAGGGCGCAGTGTCGTCCAAATATCGGAAATTGCATACATCGATATTTGAATAGATAGCCGGCCGAAGTGGCCGAGCGGTTCTAGGCGCTACAGTCTGGAGCCGAGCGGCCGCTACGGTCTCAGGTTCGAATCCTGCCTCGGGCATGGGTGTCTGTGATATACTTAGGTTAGTTAGGTTTAAGTAGTTCCAAGTTCTAGGCGACTGATGACCTCAGAAGTTAAGTCGCATAGTGCTCAGAGCCATTTTTTTTTTTAAAAAGATATTATTATCGGTCCTCAACATAGCGAAAAAACGTACCGAAATATATATCTACATCTACATCTAATGGTTACTCTGCTATTCACAATAAAGTGCCTGGCAAAAAGTTCAATGAACCGCCTTCAAGCTGTCTCTCTACCGTTCCACTCTCCAACGGCACACGGGAAAAGCGAGCACTTAAATTTTTCTCTGCGAGCAATGATTTCTCTTGTTTTATCGTGATGATCGTTTCTCCCTATGTAGGTCGGTGCCAACATACTGTTTTCGGAATCGGAGGAGAAAACTGCTGATTGAAATTTCATGAGAAGATCCCGACGCAATGAAAAACGCCTTTGTTTTAATGACTGCCACTCCAATTCACGTATCATGACTGTGACACTATCTGCCGTATTTCGCGATAATACAAAACGAGCTGCCCTTCTTTGTACTTTTTCGATGTCATCCGTCAGTCCCACCTGATGCGGATCCCACACCGCACAGCAGTACTCCAGAATAGGGCGGACAAGCGTGGTGTAAGCAGTCTCTTTGGTAGACCTGTTGCACCTTCTAAGTGTTCTGCCAGTGAATCGCAGTCTTTGGTTTGCTCTACCCACAGTATTATCTATGTGATCGTTCCAGTTTAGATTATTTGTAATTATAATCCCTAAGTATTTAGTTGAATTTACAGCCTTGAGATCTGTGTGACTTATCGAGTAATCGAAATTTAGCTGATCTCTTTTAGTACTTACACTTTTCCTTATTCATGGTCGATTGCCACTTTTCGCACCATACAGATATCTTATCTAAATCATTTTGCAATTCGTTTTTGTTCCTGATGGCTTTACAAGACGGTAAATGACAGCATCATGTGCCAACAATCTAAGACGGTTACTCAGATTGTCTCCTATGTCGTTAATATAGATTAGGCACAATAGAGGGCCTATAACACTTCCTTGAGGAACGCCGGATATTGCTTCTGTTTTACTCGATTACTTTCCGTCTATTATTACGAACTGTGACCCTTCTGACAGGAAATCACGAATCCACTCGCACAACTGAGACGATACTCCGTAGGCACGCAGTTTGATTAGAAGGCGCTTGTGAGGAACAGTGTCGAAAGCCTTCTGGAAATCTAAAAAGATGGAATCAACCTGACATATTCTGTAGACAGCACTCATTACTTTTTGAGTATAAAGAGCTAGTTGTGCTTCACAAGAACGATATTTTCTGAATCCGTGTTGACTATGTGTCAATAAATCGTTTTCTTCGAAGTACTTTGTAATGTTCGAATACAGTATATTTTCCACAACCCTACTGCAAATTGACTTTAGTTATATGGGCCTGTAATTCAGCGGATTACTCCTACGTCCCTTTTGGTTATTGGTGTGACTTGAGCAATTCTCCAGTCTTTAGGTACGGATCTTTCTGTGAGTGAGTGGTTATATATAAGCGATAAATATGCAGCTATTTTATCAGCATACTCTGAGAGGAACCTGACTGCTTTGTTAGACCGAGTATATATATATATATATATATATATATATATATATATATATATATATATATATGCCGGACTATGAAAGTACAGGCTGCACTGCCGGTTTTAGAGCTGTACATTTAAGTATTGATTAATTATTTGATGTTCTGTGCAACAACCTAGCAGCCTGCTTATATGAGGCATTACTTGCTCGCATTATGAATGCAATAAACGAAATTAAGAACAACCCAGTGAAAGTGAAACGAGCAACAAAATCTGTTCATACACGTGCAGCTAACTGCATTGAACTCGGTGAGGACATTTTTGAACATTTATTGTGAAATTGTATGTACACCGTACAACTCCTTAATACTGAGCTCCGTATTTTCCAGTTTAACATGAATTCCCGTGTGCTATGGTATTAACAAAAACCGGTTATCTGACACATTCATACACTATGTGATCAAAAATATGCAGACAACCCAGAAAACATACGTTTTCCATATAAGTGCATTGTGCTACCACCTACTGCCACGTGCTCCGTATCATCATGAGAGAGCAGAATTGGGCGCTCCGCGGAACTCACGACCTTCGAACGTGGTCAGGTGGTTGGGTGCCACTTGTGTCAAACGTCTGTACGAGAGATATCCACACTCCTAAACATCCCTAGGTCCGCTGTTTCCGATGTGATAGTGAAGTGGAAACGTGTAGGGACACGTACAGCACAAAAGCGTACAGGCCGACCTCGTCTGTTGACTGACAGAGACCGCCGACAGTTGAAGAGGGTCGTAATGTGTAATAGGCAGACATCTATCCAGGCCATCACACAGGAATTCCAAACTGCATCAGGATCCACTGCAAGTACTATGGCAGTTAGGCGGGAGGTGAGAAAACTTGGATTTCATGGTCGATAGGCTGCTCATAAGCCACACATCACGCCAGTAAATGGCAAAAGACGTCTCGCTAGGTGTAAGGAGCGTAAACATTGGACGATTGAACAGTTGAAAAATGTTCTGTGGAGTGACGAATCACGGTACACAATGTGGCGATCCGATGGCAGGGTGTGGGTATGGCGAATGCCCAGCAGAACGTCACCTGCCAGCGTTGGTAGTGCAAGCAATAAAATTCGGAGGCTGTGCTGTTATGGTGTGGTCGTGTTTTTCATGGAGGGGGCTCACACCCCTTGCTGTTTTACGTGGCACTATCGCAGCTCATGTATACAGTGATGTTTTAAGCACCTTCTTGCTTCCCACTGTTGAAGAGCAATTCGGGGATGGCGATTGCATCTATCAACACGATCGAGCACCTGTTCATAATGGACGGCCTGTGGAGGTGGTGTGGTTACACGGCAATAACATCCCTGTAACGGACTGGCCTGCACAGAGTCCTGTTCTGAATACTGTAGAACACCTCTGGGATGTTTTGGAACGCCGACTTCGTGCCAGGCCTCACCGACCGACATCGATACCTCTCCTCAGTGCAGCACTCCGTGAAGAATGGTCTGCCATTCCCCAAGAAACCTTCCAGCACCTGATTGAACGTGTGCCTGCGAGAGTGGAAGCTGTCATCAAGGCTAAGTGTGGGCCAATACCACATTGAATTCCAGCATTACCGATGGAAGGCGCCACGAACTTGTAAGTCATTTTCAGCCCAGTGTCCGGATACTTTTGATCACATAATCATGTGGGAAAAGGGCAAGCTGAGTTTTGTACGAGCGATGCTTTCATTTGTGGCCATAAGCTTCTCGGTCTCATGAAAATCTACACTCCTGGAAATGGAAAAAAGAACACATTGACACCGGTGTGTCAGACCCACCACACTTGCTCCGGACACTGCGAGAGGGCTGTACAAGCAATGATCACACGCACGGCACAGCGGACACACCAGGAACCGCGGTGTTGACCGTCGAATGGCGCTAGCTGCGCAGCATTTGTGCACCGCCGCCGTCAGTGTCAACCAGTTTGCCGTGGCATACGGAGCTCCATCGCAGTCTTTAACACTGGTAGCATGCCGCGACAGCGTGGACGTGAACCGTATGTGCAGTTGACGGACTTTGAGCGAGGGCGTATAGTGGGCATGCGGGAGGCCGGGTGGACGTACCGCCGAATTGCTCAACACGTGGGGCGTGAGGTCTCCACAGTACATCGATGTTGTCGCCAGTGGTCGGCGGAAGGTGCACGTGCCCGTCGACCTGGGACCGGACCGCAGCGACGCACGGATGCACGCCAAGACCGTAGGATCCTACGCAGTGCCGTAGGGGACCGCACCGCCACTTCCCAGCAAATTAGGGACACTGTTGCTCCTGGGGTATCGGCGAGGACCATTCGCAACCGTCTCCATGAAGCTGGGCTACGGTCCCGCACACCGTTAGGCCGTCTTCCGCTCACGCCCCAACATCGTGCAGCCCGCCTGCAGTGGTGTCGCGGCAGGCGTGAATGGAGGGACGAATGGAGACGTGTCGTCTTCAGCGATGAGAGTCGCTTCTGCCTCGGTGCCAATGATGGTCGTATGCGTGTTTGGCGCCGTGCAGGTGAGCGCCACAATCAGGACTGCATACGACCGAGGCACACAGGGCCAACACCCGGCATCATGGTGTGGGGAGCGATCTCCTACACTGGCCGTACACCTCTGGTGATCGTCGAGGGGACACTGAACAGTGCACGGTACATCCAAACCGTCATCGAACCCATCGTTCTACCATTCCTAGACCGGCAAGGGAACTTGCTGTTCCAACAGGACAACGCACGTCCGCATGTATCCCGTGCCACCCAACGTGCTCTAGAAGGTGTAAGTCAACTACCCTGGCCAGCAAGATCTCCGGATCTGTCCCCCATTGAGCATGTTTGGGACTGGATGAAGCGTCGTCTCACGCGGTCTGCACGTCCAGCACGAACGCTGGTCCAACTGAGGCGCCAGGTGGAAATGGCATGGCAAGCCGTTCCACAGGACTACATCCAGCATCTCTACGATCGTCTCCATGGGAGAATAGCAGCCTGCATTGCTGCGAAAGGTGTATATTCACTGTACTAGTGCCGACATTGTGCATGCTCTGTTGCGTGTGTCTATGTGCCTGTGGTTCTGTCAGTGTGATCATGTGATGTATCTGACCCCAGGAATGTGTCAATAAAGTTTTCCCTTCCTGGGACAATGAATTCACAGTGTTCTTATTTCAATTTCCAGGAGTGTATTAAATCGTATTAGTTATATGTTGAACGATTCTGGAGGAAACTAACGTTCGGTATATCTACCTTGTTAAAATAAAAATTTGAGGTAAGGTATTATGGGACCAAGCTGCTGCGGTCATTGGTCCCTAATCTTACGCACTACATATTCTAAGTTAAAGTTACTTACGTTAAGGACAACACAGACACCTATGCCCGAGGAGGGATTCGAACTTCCGACGGTAGGAGTAGCGCGATCCGTAACAAGGCGCCCCAGACCGCACGGCTACCCGGCGCGTCTCTATCTTTTTTATTATAAACTTTTTGACACCCGGGAATTACTTCCAGAATTAAAATTTCCTCTGGGCAAGATGTACTTGGTTTGAAACCTGCTTGGCGCGTATGCTCCGGTTTTTCATTTAAATTACTGTTGCGCTTGGTCCAGGACACACAATTTTATATGGGACAGTAACTGTATTATATTGTAACTTAGAATATGCTCCAGAGTTATTCAGCGCGAGTGCTGCACCGGAGGTTGAGGAATACTAGCGCTAGGTTGAGGAATACTAGCGCTCTCTCTCTGTCTCTCTCTCTCTCTCTCTCTCTCTCTCTCTCTCTGTGTGTGTGTGTGTGTGTGGTTATATAAACAGCTCCCCTAAGCGGCGTCGCATGCAAATCGCGAATTCACGGCCTTGGCCGGGTCTGTTTAATTACACAGGACGCCCGCCAGAGCGCTGAGTTCACACACACGTCTCTCAGCTGGCGCCCGTGAGAAACCAAACACACGTGTGTGTGCGTGGGCATGTGTGTGTATGTGTGGGCTTAGGTCTAGAGCACGGCCGCTGCCAGCAGACTTTCCTAGACCTCAACGTCCGACTTTTTTTTATCCACGAGACGCTAAAATGAGTTCGGCGTAACTGGCGTTCAGCTGAAAGGGGTCCACTTCGTTGTGGTGGCAGACCTGTAGGTCTAGGTCACGCTGAGAGATGGCGAATCCCAGGTAAAGCTTGTGGCAACAAGACTGACGTAGCCTAATGTTTACGTTCGCGTCGGATTTAATCGACAGATTTCAGCTGAACACAAACATCTCTCCCAACGCCAACTTTGCAGTTTCTGTTGGTAGCGCCAAGCGCCGATTATGTCGGAAATCTTGTTTTTCCATCCAAAAAAATGGTTCAAATGGCTCTGAGCACTATGGGACTTAACTGCTGTCGGCATCATTCCCCTAGAACTTAGAACTACTTAAACCTAACTAACCTAGGGACATCACACACATCCATGCCCGAGGCAGGATTGGAACTTACAACCGTAGCAGTCGCGCGGCCACAGACTATACCGCCTAGAACCGATCGGTCACAGCGGCCGGCTTTTCCATTCAACCCACCCCCCTCCACCCCCACCCCACAGTTCAATCGGACTTCTTCTTTGTGCCACATATACTTCCTTCACACAGTCAAAGAGAGAGATTGGACATGTTGAAAGCTCAAAAAGTAGTGAGACTCCTACACACACAGGCTTTTTGCGGATGATGCTGTAGTATATCGAGAGGTTGTAACAATGGACAATAGTACTGGAATGCAGGAGGATCTGCAGCGAATTGACGCATGGTGCAGGGAATGGCAATTGAATCTCAATGTAGACAAGTGTAATGTGCGAATACATAGAAAGATAGGTCCCTTATCATTTAGCTAGAATATAGCAGGTCAGCAACTGGAAGCTGTTAATTCCATAAATTATCTGGGAGTACGTATTAGGAGTGATTTAAAATGGAGTAACGATATAAAATTAATCGTCTGTAAAGCAGATGCCATACTGAGAATCCTTGTAAAAATCCTAAGGAAATGAAGTACCAAAACAAAGGAATTAGGTTACTGTACACTTGTTCGCCCACTTCGGTTCGTTACAGGATCATTTAGTAATCGCGAAAGCGTTACGGAGATGATAGATAAACTCCAGTTGAAGAGTCTGCAAGAGAGACGCTCAGTACCTCGATACGGGCTTTTGTTGAAGTTTCGAGAACATACCTACCCCGAGGAGTCAAACAGTATATTGCTCCCGCCTACTTATATCTCGCGAAGAGACCGTGAGGATAAAATCAGAGAGATTAGAGCGCACACAGAGGCATACCGACAATCTTTATTTCGACGAACAATACGACACTGGAATCGAAGGGAGAACCGATAGAGCTACTCATGGTACCCTCCGCCACACACCGTCAGGTGGCTTGCGGAGTATGGATGTAGATGTAGATGTAGAAAGTAAAATTATGTTCTACTACAATTTCAAAAGAACATTGTGCAAAAAATATAACATAAAATAAAAATATCGGCACTCGATATTGCAATATCGATATAGCGGTGAGAAACGTTCTGCCTGTATGTTTCGATATTTCTGGGAGAAGATCTCGATATTTTATCAACAGCCCAAGCAGACACCATTCGCCTCGATGGGCTATGAATCCACCGTCTACATTGTGGGGGACTGTGGATAGGTAGCGGTATGGGATGGCAGAGGTGTCCCGAGATACTCCGAGCTATTGCTCTAAACACTGTGTCCGGGCGGTGCAGTGCTTAACGCAACTCCTTAGTAAGCAGGAGATACCGCGTTCGAATCCCAGTCTAGCACATATTTTGCTTCGTCGCCGCTGATTGCACATAAAGTCCCCTTTCTTTCTCCAGCCTCCACCTTCAGATTTCATAAAATTTGAATTTGACTGTTAACAGGATCTTCCGTCGGTTCATGGTAGAACATTATAATAAATTAAAAGCACCAGTTTGCATTTGTTCTACAATATTACTTTTATTGTTAACCGGTTTTCAGCTTACAAGGCCATCTTAGGACATTTACTGAGTATTATCATCGTTGTTGTTGTTGTGGTCATCAGTCCTGAGACTGGTTTGATGCAGCTCTCCATGCTACTCTATGCCTGTGCAAGCTTCTTCATCTCCCAGTACCTACTGCAACCTACATCCTTCTGAATCTGCTTAGTGTATTCATCTCTGGGTCTCCCTCTACGATTTTTACCCTCCACGCTGCCCTCCAATACTAAATTGGTGATCCCTTGATGCCTCAGAACATGTCCTACCAACCGATCCCTTCTTCTGGTCTAGTTGTGCCACAAACTTCTCTTCTCCCCAATCCTATTAAATACTACCTCATTAGTCTACCTCATTAGTTATGTGATCTACCCATCTAATCTTCAGTATTCTTCTGTAGCACCACATTTCAAAAGCTTCTATTCTCTTCTTGTCCAAACTATTTATCGTCCATGTCTCACTTCCATACATGGCTACCGACACTCCATACAAATACTTTCAGAAATGACTTCCTGACACTTAAATCTATACTCGATGTTAACAAATTTATCTTCTTCAGAAACGCTTTCCTTGCCATTGCCAGTCTACATTTTATGTCCTCTCTACTTCGACCATCATCAGTTATTTTACTTCCTAAATAGCAAAACTCCTTTACTGCTTTAAGTATCTCATTCCCTAATCTAATTCCCTCAGCATCACCCGACTTATTCGACTACATTCCATTATCCTCGTTTTGCTTTTGTTAATGTTCATCTTATATCCTCCTTTCAAGACACTGTCCATTCCATTCAACTGCTCTTCCAAGTCCTTTGCTGTCTCTGACAGAATTACAATGTCATCGGCGAACCTCAAAGTTTTTATTTCTTCTCCATGGACTTTGATCAAGAAAGTTAAAATGTTTGCAAACAACATTGGAAGAGAAGTAACACATCTAGACTGAAGTAGAAACATACAGTAAGTAACACCTTTGCAGTGAAAAAGTAAAAACTGAACAGTACATAAATAACAATGGAGTAGACAGGAAAACATTTAGCACAAAATAGGAATGGCATACCTACATAACACTTTCTATTAATAAGCAAAACTAATAAAATAAAATAAAATTAGTACTAGACAAGGTTACATCAGAAGGTCTGAAACATGGAGAGCGATAAGCAAACCAGTTAAAAGAAGAGACAATTATCAATTTAACTACAGAATACATGAGGAACTTAAGCAGTATCAATAAGATAAACAGAAATAAAGAAATGCAGGAAAATGGGGGTGTTTGAGGGAACCTACAGTCTGAGCGTGTGGTGGTACTGCATTTCAACATTATAATCAAAGCAGTGGCTGTGTACCAGTTTTCATTAAATAAATGAGCAAAGTAAAATGTGAACAGATTTGATGAGACAACTACAAGGGGTTTTAAACATGGACAGTAATATAAGTACCAGTTAAAAGAAAGCCTCAACTATTGAAACTACAGTCTAGGTCGAATACAAAGACGACATCAACAAAACAAAAGAACTTAATGAATACAGGAAAAGTGGGAATATGGAGAAAGAGAGAGTGTGGGAAGTGATGAGCAACAGAGTTGATTATATGAAGTTTAGGAGAGGGGAAGTGTTGAGCTGTGTCTGGTCATTTAGGATTAGATCTGGACTGTGAGCAAGATGTTTATCAATTTCCAGGGCTTCCGGCAGGTACTTATATTACTGTCCATGTTTAACATCCCTTGTAGTTGTCTCATCAAATATTGTTCATATTTTAGTTCGTACATTTATTTGATACAAACTGTTAGCCACTGTTTTGATTATAATGTGTCAAAGTGCAGTACCCCCACATCTTCAAAGATTGCATTTACTGTAGCTTCCCTCAAACGCCTCCATTTCCCTGCATTTATTTAATTCTGTTTATCTGATTGATGGTTGGCTCTGAGCACTATGGGACTCAACTGCTGTGGTCATCAGTCCCCTAGAACTTAGAACTACTTAAAACTAACTAACCTAAGGACGTCACACACATCCATGCCCGAGGCAGGATTCGAACCTGCGACCGTAGCAGTCGCACGGTTCCGGACTGCGCGCCTAGAACCGCGAGACCACCGCGGCCGGCGTTTATCTGATTGATGTTGCTTAAGTTCGTTATGTATTCTGTAGTTAACCTGATAATTGCGTCTTCTTTTAATTGGTTTGATTATCACTCTCCATGTTTCAGACCTCCTGATGTAGCCTTGTCTAGTACTAATTTTATTTTATTTTATTAGTTTTGTTTACTAATAGAAAGTGTTACGTAGGCATGCTATTCCTATTCTGTGTTAAAGGTTTTCCTGTCTACTCCATTCTTATTTATGTAGTGTTCACTTTTTACTTTTTCATTGCATTACCACCACACTGTGAAAATGCTACTTATTGTATGTTTCTGCTTCAGTCTACACGTCTCTTACAATGTTGTTTGTGAACATTGTAACTTCTTTGGCGATTATACTCGGTAAAAGTCTGAAGATGGCCTTATGAGCCGAAAACCGGTTAACAATAAAAGTAATATTGCAGAACAAAAGCAAACTCTTGCTTTTCATTTGTTATGAATTTTACTGTAATACCTACAGTCAATGTCTAAAGCAACGCATTATCAGTATACTGAAATAAAAAATATCTGTACAATATTGACTGTTCCACAGTAATATGAATCTCAGCAAGTTCACACTCTCACTTACAATACATGTAGGACGCATTTCTACATTTCAAATGATGGTGCTTTTCCCCGTTATAGTTAGTTCTGTGGTGTCACCGCCAGACACCACACTTGCTAGGTGGCAGCCTTTAAATCGGCCGCGGTCCGTTAGTATACGTCGGACCCGCGTGTCGCCACTATCAGCGATTGCAGACCGAGCGCCGCCACACGGCAGGTCTAGAGAGACTTCCCAGCACTCGCCCCAGTTGTACAGCCGACTTTGCCAGCGATGGTTCACTGTCTGCATACGCTCTCATTTGCAGAGACGATAGTTAGCATAGCCTTCAGCTACGTTATTTGCTACGACCTAGCAAGGCGCCATTATCGGTTACTATTGATATTGTGAATCATGTAGCGTCAAGAGCGACGTTAATAATGGATTAAAGTTAAGTATTCTACCAGCTACGTCCGTTGTTTCTAAATTCTAATTTCCTTGTCCTGTTCCAGACCTCACGCCAGCCTGCGTGAGCTAAATCGCGCGTCTTTCGGCCCCCTCTAGTAACACGGTGTTGGCTTTCCTGCCAACCACAACAATTTCACCTCCCTTGTCCAACACCGGCGGAGAGGCGGACTGGCAACGGTGCAATATTCCACCTTTCAGGCAAAAGTGTTTTTAAAAGTATAAAAAAAAGCGAAAAAAACTGCCAGTTTAGCTTAGAGTGCTAACGCGCTGCTTCCCGGACTCGAGTACGCACGCCAGCCCCGGATCGAATCCGCCCGGCGGATTAACGACGTCGGCCGGTGTGTCGGCCAGCCTGGATGTGGCTTTTAGGCGGTTTTCCACATCCCACTAGGTGAATACTGGACTGGTCCCCACGTTCCGCCTCAGTTACATAACTCGTAAACATTTGAGCATGTTCGCACTATTCCATGCATTACACTGGACGCAACCTGGTGGGGTACACTATTTCCGTCCCCGGAGGAGGAGGGGGGGGGGTGGTCTAAGGGGTTGCAGCAGGAAGGCCACACCTTCCTAAATTCACTCCTAACTGTGCCGACCCTGTGCGACTGCAGAAGGAGATCCAGCAATAGATAGAATAGAGAAATGGGGAGAAGAAATGTTGTTAAAGGAGAAATGTTGTTGTTGTTGTTGTCTTCAGTCCTGAGACTCGTTTGATACAGCTCTCCATGCTGTTCTATCCTGTGCAAGCTTCTTCATCTCCCAGTACCTACTGCAGCCTACATCCTTCTGAATCTGCTCAGTGTATTCATCTCTTGGTCTCCCTCTACGATTTTTACCCTCCACGCTGCCCTCAAATACTAAATTGGTAATCCCTTGATACCTCAGAACATGTCCTACCAACTGATCCCTTCTTCTGGTCAAGTTGTGCCACAAACTTCTCTACTCCCCAATCCTATTCAATACTTCCTCATTAGTTATGTGATCTACCCATCTAATCTTCAGCATTCTTCTGTAGCACCACATTTCGAAAGCTTCTATTCTCTTCTTGTCCAAACTAGTTATCGTCCATGTTTCACTTCCATACATGGCTACACTCCATACAAATACTTTCAGAAACGACATCCCGACACTTAAACCTATACTCGATGTTAACAAATTTCTCTTCTTCAGAAACGCTTTCCTTGCCATTGCCAGTCTACATTCTATATCCTCCCTACTTCGGCCATCATCAGTTATTTTGCTCCCCAAATAGCAAAACTCCTTTACTACTGTAAGTGTCTCATTTCCTAATCTAATTCCCTCAGAATCACCCGACTTAATTCGACTACATTCCATTATCCTCGTTTTGCTTTTGTTGATGTTCATCTTATATCCTCCTTTCAAGACACTCTCAATTCCGTTCAATTGCTGTTCCAAGTCCTTTGCTGTCTCTGACATAATTACAATGTCATCGGCGAACCTCAAAGTTTTTATTTCTTCTCCATGGATTTTAATACCTACTCCGAATTTTTCTTTTGTTTCCTTTACTGCTTGCTCAATATACAGATTGAATAACATCGGGGAGAGGCTGCAAGCCTGTCTTACTCCCTTCCCAACCACTGCTTCCCTTTCATGTCCCTCGACTCTTATAACTGCCATCTGGTTTCTGTACAAATTGTAAATAGCCTTTCGCTCCCTGTATTTTACCCCTGCCACCTTTAGAATTTGAAAGAGAGTATTCCAGTCAACATTGTCAAAAGCTTTCTCTAAGTCTACAGATGCTAGAAACGTAGGTTTGCCTTTCCTTAATCTTTCTTCTAAGATAAGTCGTAAGGTCAGTATTGCCTCACGTCTTCCAGTATTTCGGAGAAATGTTACACATTGTTTTAAAAACAATTAATAGGATGAATTTTGTTGGCATCTACATAAAAAACAGTAGAGCTGTTTCCTTTTTTAAATTAAAAATCAAACGACAGGCAGCTAAAAAAATCGAAGAATGGTGAAATTCTTGTAAAACAAAAAAAGCATCGCACTTTCGCTTAAAATCTGAAGTAGCTGCGCCATGAAGAAGGATTTCAGGAGAAGAGAATATGATGGGGGTGTGGGTAGAAAAGATTAGGGTCTGTTAGGTAGGAGACTATGGGAGATGAAGGTAAGTGTTGGGGTGGCTAGTGGGATAGACAGATGGCGAGGAAGAACATTTTGCCACTTTAGAAGGTATTTATTGAATAATGATTTTCTTTTGAAAGATATAACAGTCATTTGTACAACAGGTTTTATACCATATTCTAGATTTCGGTGTTAGGCGATTGTCAAGTGTTACAGCTGTCACAGATTAAATAGCAGGGCGTACATATCAAATATCATCATACTAGAGTACAACATACGTCATCGCCAAATTATCTATCTCCGGTTATAAAAACAAATTTTATCAAAAGTAGATGCGAGAACATTTTTGTAACAGGCTAAATTACTGGAAATTAGCGTGGCTTCTTCACTTGATATCGTTGTGGAATAAAACTGATGACCAGATCACAGGTTTTAATCTTCGCTGCACTAGGTTTAAGCAGCCACTGACATAACTGAAACGATCGTCAATGATCATCATAAAGGCATCCCAGCTTGCATCATGTGATCTTTGGTATGTCATGCAAACATGTAGTGGAACTCTTTGTTATAAAAGTTGGTTGCATTATCTTTTATGTGGGAAAAAGTTTCCAGTGTGCAAACAGTGGCATCTTTTGTCCACTTCAGAAATAATGTAACCTGCTTCTATAATTAAAAGCCCCACTACCTGTTCCCAAGATGTACACTATGTGATCAAAAGTATCAGGACACCCCCAAAAACATACGTTTTTCATATTAGGTGCATTGTGCTGTCACCTACTACCAGGTACTCCATATCAGCGACCTCAGTAGTCATTAGACATCGTAAGAGAGCAGAATGGGGCGCTCCGCAGATCTCACGTACTTCGAACGTGGTCAGGTGACTGGGTGTCACTTGTGTGGTACGTCTGTACCTGAGATTTCCACACTCGTAAACATCCCTAGGCCCTCTGTTTCCGATGTGGTAGTGAAGTGGAAACGTGAAGGGACACGTACAGCACAAAAGCGTACAGGCCGACCCCGTCTGTTGACTGACAGAGACCGCCGACAATTGAAGAGGGTCGTAATGTGTAATAGGCAGACATCTACCGAGGCCATCACACAGGAATTCCAAACTGCCTCAGGATCCTCTGCAAGTACTATGACAGTTAGGCGGGAGGTGAGAAAACTTGGATTTTATGTTGGATCGGATGCTCATAAGCCACACATCACGCCGGTAAATGCCAAACGAGTCGTCGCTTTGTGTTAGGAGCGTAAACATTGGTCGATTGAACAGTGGAAAAACGTTGCGTGGAGTGACGAATCACGGTACACAATGTGGCGGTCCGATGGCAGGGTGTCAGTGTGGCAAATGCCCATTGAACGTCGTCTGCCAGCGTGTGTAGTGCAGACAGTAAAATTCGGAGGCGGTGGTGTTATGGTGTAGTCGTGATTTTCATCGATGGGGCTTGCACACTTTGTTGTTTAGTGTGGCACTATCACAGCACATTACTACACTGATGTTTTAACCACCTTGCTTCCCACTGTTGGGGGGATGGCGATTGCATCTATCAGCACGATCGAGAACATGTGGAGGTGGTGTGGTTACACGCCAATAACACCCCTGTAATGGACTGGCCTGCACAGACTCCTGAACTGAATCCTACAGAACGCCTTTTGGGATGTTTTGGAACGCCGACTTCGTGCCAGGCCTCACCGACTGACATCGATACCTCTCCTCAGTGCAGCACTCCGTGAAGAATGGGCTGCCATTCCCCAAGAAACCTTCCAGCACCTCATTGAACGTATGCCTCCGACAGTGGAAGCTTTCATCGAGGCTAAGGGTGGGCCAACACCATACTGAATTCCAGCAATACCGCTGGAGGACGCCACAAACATTTAAGTCATTTTCAGGCAGGTGTCCGGATACTTTTGTTCACATAGTGTACTACAGGTCACATTGTGCAAACTGGGATGCTGTTGTGTGTATCTCTGACGATCGTTGCAATTCTGTTTACGTCAGTGGCCGCTTAGACACACTGCATCGAAGATTAAACCCTGTGATTTGGTCATTTATTTTATTCCACAACCACATCAAGTGAAGAAGTCGTGATAATTTTCAGTAAATTAGCCTATTACTCAAATGTTCTCGAATCGACTTTTCACAAAATTTTCGTGCATAACCAGAGGTACATATTATGACGATGAGTTGGGTTCTAGTGAAATGTAATGATTATTTGCCATGTAAGTACGAGAAGAAATCATGCAAGTAATACATTAATTTAAGTGTTTGCTCTTCTATTTTTCTGATACTTCTACTTTTATTGTGCTTTAATCTATTGCAGTTGTAACACTTGATAATGGCGCAAGACCTAAATCTAGACTGTGGTACAAAAACCGTAGTGCACACG
Source organism: Schistocerca gregaria (assembly GCF_023897955.1). Classification (NCBI taxonomy): domain Eukaryota; kingdom Metazoa; phylum Arthropoda; class Insecta; order Orthoptera; family Acrididae; genus Schistocerca; species Schistocerca gregaria. The sequence continues at coordinate 67,409,871 of NC_064930.1, forward strand.
AATGGCAGTTATATGTTAATACACTACTGGCCATTAAAATTGCTACACCACGAAGCTGATGTGCTACGGACGCGAGATTTCACCGGTAGGAAGAACGTGCTGTGATATGAAAATGATTAGCTTTTCAGAGCATTCACACGAGGTTGGCGCCGGTGGCGACACCTACAACGTGCTGACATGAGGAAAGTTTCCAACCGATTTCTCATACACAAACAGCAGTTGGCTGGCGTTGCCTGGTGAAACGTTGTTGTGATGCCTCGTGTAATGAGGAGAAATTCGTACAATCATCACATTTCCGACTTTGATAAAGGTTGGATTGTAGCCTATCACCATTGCGGCTTATCGTATCGCGACGTTGCTGCTCGCGTTGGTCGAGATCCGATGACTGTTAGCAGATTATGGAATCGGCGGGTTCAGGAGGGTAATACGGAACGCCGTGCTGGATCCCAACGGCCTCGTATCACTAGCAGTCGAGATGACAGGCATCTAATCAGCACGGCTGTAACGGATCGTGCAGCCACGTCTCGATCCCCGAGTCAACAGATGGCGACGTTTGCAAGACAACAACCGTCTGCACGAACAGTTCGACGACGTATGCAGCAGCACGGACTATCAGCTCGGAGACCGTGGCTGCGGTTACCTTTGATGCTGCATCGCAGACAGGAGCGCCTGCGATGGTGTACTCGACGACGAACCTGGGTGCACGAACGGCAAAATGTCATTTTTTCGGATGAATTCAGGTTCTGTTTACAGCATCACGATGGTCACATCCGTGTTTGGCGACGTCGCGGTGAACGCACATTGGAAGTGTGTATTCGTCATCGCCATACTGGCGTATCACCCTGCGTGATGGTATGGGGTGCCATTGGTTACACGTCTCGGTCACCTCTCGTTTGCAATGATGGCAGTTTGAACAGTGGACGTTACATTTCAGATGAGTTACGACCCGTGGCTCTACCCTTCATTCGATCCCAGCGAAACGCTACATTTCAGCAAGGTATTGCGCGACCGCATGTTGCAGGTCCTGTATGGGCCTTTCTGGATACATAAAATGTTCGACTGCTGCCCTGGCCGCCACATTCTCCAGATCTCTCACCGATTGAAAAACGTCTGGTCAATGGTGGCCGAGCGACTGGCTCGTCACAATACGCCAGTCACTACTCTTGATGAACTGTGGTATCGTGTTGAAGCTGCATGGACAGCTGTACCTGTGCACTCCATCCGAGCTGTGTTTGACTCAATGCCCAGGCGTATCAAGGCCGTTATTACGGCCAGAGGTGGTTGTTCTGGGTACTGATTTGTCAGGATCTATGTACCCAAATTGCGTGAAAATGTAATCACATGTCAGTTTTAGTATAATATATTTGTCCAATGAATATCCGTTTATCATCTGCATTTCGTCTTGGTGTAGCAATCTTAATGGCCAGTAGTGTATGTTGAAAAAGGCATTTACTCGGTTGAAGTCTGAGCTCATTAATTTGACACGGCGGTTACTTTAGCACACACATAGACAAACGATTCAAGGTCTGTTCTGTCGAACGAACCTGAGCAGAGTGACAGAAGAGCCACCTAGCGGCAGCTGTCGAAGCTCGTACGTCTTGGTGGGGGAAGTGCCGTCGCGCACGAAAAGTAAACGCCTTTTGATTTTCGCATCTTCACGTACGAGTTGGGATGATAGCGCACGAATAGGCTGTTTGCACACGTAAGATGACTTTGGCTGCGGTTGTGGGTCACGCACCGTGTGCTAGCAGCCTTCTAGCCGAATGTTGCCGCCAGTCATCCATCGGTGACACAGTCAACATGACGGACACAGGCCACGGGTGTCTGGGCTGGACGCTTCCTTCCTGGCTTGCGAAAGCGTCGAGGCTCGGACGTGTATGTGTGTACCTTTGGCGGCGTCTCTAACAGGCCGCTAATTTGTCGGAAGAGCTGCATTCCGCCGCATGTTGACGGCGTGGGCCGGTACGAAACGCAGCGCTCCCGTCACCACCACCCAACACGCAGTCAGCCCTGGCGAGTAATGTAGCTGTAAACACTAAAACGTATCTTCTCTCTCTCTCTCTCTCTCTCTCTCTCTCTCTCTCTCTTCTTTGGTATTAAAGTGTGTCCGCATCTCGCGGTCTTGCGGTAGCGTTCTCGCTTTCCGCGCCCGGGTTCCTGGGTTCGATTCCCGGCGGGGTCAGGGATTTTCTCTGCTCGTGATGACTGGGTATTGTGTGATGTCCTTAGGTTAGTTAGGTTTAAGTAGTTCTACGTTCTAGGGGGACTGATGACCTCGGATGTTAAGTCCAATACTGCTCACAGCCATTTGAACCACTATTAGTTTTGAATGTAATGTAAGATGTGGTCGGGATTGTTTGGAAAAAAAGTAAAGGTTGGCGGCGCATATATTCTGCTCGCTTCATCAGTGCGGCTTACATATGCTTCGACGATACTCAAAAGTTCCTACACAGACAAAAATCCACGATGTTTCAAAAATAATATACCTATTTCGAATGCATGTATTTCTTTTCTTTCTTTCTTTCTTTCTTTCTTTCTTTCACTGGTGCCATGTCTCGTGTGGACGCGGGGCCGCCATTGTTAGGAACGTATTTGGCAATGTTATAGTTGAATTCTTTTATGTTGCCGGATCGCACATGCCCGCCCAGACGCGGGAGATTGCTGCGTTGCCAGTTGTACGCGCCAAGAGAAGCAGCGCCATAGTACAGTATAGTTGCCAAACTTACGTTTAGAGGGGAGCGCGCAGTTTATGAAGTAAAGCCACCACGGCCGCATTAACCCTTTCGCTGCTACAGAGACGTGCTCCACGCATTTTGTCATCACTGCACTGCTCGCCTGTGCAGACACATGGTGTTTAGACTGCTTTGACACACTTTATCATTCGATTTCACAAAAACTATTTGACCCTGAAATTCGATTTTTACACATCTTCTTGACTGATACCTTCCCCCCATAAATGACTTAATTTTGTTTCGATGTTCAACGCAGTTATTGTGCAACATTAGATGTAGTAAACCACTGCACGAAATTTTGAAGAGTGCAGAGGTAAAAGTCCATAGCGTATACTTTCCGCATGGTCGATTTTAGTTGCCACTAGAAATTTCAAAAAATTACATTCAAACGAATAAAATTCATTAAGTAAGACACTTCGATATTGTTTTTAAATAAAGAAAATACTGAGCACCGATCAAGGTTTGAACTCGGAACCTTTCACCTAGCAGCCATACACTTTAACCATTACGCTAACGTAGCTCATCAGTCATCATCTCTCCCGGAGAACTTTAAAATATCACGCAAAATACCGACTAACACTGTTCGTATGATTATCAATTACTCACGTTTCGTCGAAGTACAATAGGAAATAAACAATTACCGCTGTTCGTTATTGCGAAAAAACGGTTCGTGAGAATGATACAAACACCTTTCCTTGCTATCGCCTGAATTAGGAGGCTTATTGGTTGTTTGGTTTAATTAATTAATAGAATATGAAGCAATTGGTATAAATAATGCTTTTTCCAAACTTTCTATAAAGGAAAGTCTGCTATAAAGACATTACTTTTGCTCAATTACTTTGAACGTTTCTAAAACTGAAGACACTCGTCCGTGCTCTGCACTGCAGTCGAGCTGTGGCAACGTCGTTTTCTGTTCATTGGCTGACTGTGTTCTGTGACGTCAGATGCGCAGAACAAACCTAAACTCGGCAGACGTCATAAGTGACGCGCACTTTAGTGTTAGGGATAACCAGATGCCCTTCCTGCCGCCACCCCATACCCCCTGGGACGGAATTAGTGTACCCCAACTGTCCATGTCGACTGCAATGAATGGAATAGTGCGAGCGTATACAGATGTCTGCGAGTCTCCGAGTCGTGTAACTGAGGCGGAACAGGGGGTCAGCCCGGTATTCACCTAGCGGGATGTGGAGAACCGCCTAAAACCCACATCTGGGCTGGCCGGCACACTGGCCGTCGTCGTCACGACGCCAGGCGGATTATATGCGGGGCCAGCGAGTTCACCCGAGTCCAGGAAGCAACGTGTTAGCGCTCTCGGCTACCCTGGCGGGTTTCGTATGTGTATATTTATCAAACATCAAGGCATACGAAAATGAAACGTTACACACATATTTCAGATCAAATGGCTCTAAGTACTATCATCGGACTTAACATCTGAAGTCATCAACGCCGTAGACTTAGAACTACTTAAAGCTAACTAACTTAAGGACATCACACACATCCATGCCCGAGGCAGGATTCGAACCTGCGACCGCAGCAGCAGCGCGGTTACGGACTGAAGCGCCTACAACCACTCGGCCACAGCGGCCGGTCTCACATATTTACGAAACTCTCAAGTTCACAGATGTTCAATATGCCCTCCATCAGCGACACGAACAATATCACATCGATACTCAAATTCCTCCCATACATCTGCATCTACATTTATACTCAGCTAGCCACCCAACGGCGTGTGGCGGAGAGGACTTTACGTGCCACTGTCATTACCTCCCTTTCCTGTTCCAGTCGCGTACGGTTCGCGGTAAAAACGACTGTCTGAAAGCCTCCCTGTGCGCTCGAATCTCTCTAATTTTACAATCGTGATGTCCTCGGGAGGTATAAGTAGGGGGAAGCAATATATTCGATATCTCATCCAGAAACGCACCCTCTCGAAAGCTGGTCAGAAAGCTTCACCGCGATGCAGAGCGCCTCTCTTGCAGAGTCTCCCACTTGAGTTTGCTAAACATCTCCTTAACGCTATCACGCTTACCAAATAACCCTGTGACGAAACGCGCCGCTCTTCTTTGGATGTTCTCTGTCTCTTCTGCCAACCCGACCTGGTACGGATCCCACACTGATGAGCAATACTCAAGTATAGGTCGAACAAGTGTTTTGTAAGCCACCTCCTTTGTGATGGACTACATTTTCTAAGGACTCTCCCAGTGAATCTCAACCTGGCACCCGCCTTACCAACAATTAATTTTATATCCTCAGTCCACTTCAAATCGTTCCGCACGCATACTCCCCGATATTTTACAGAAGTAACTGCTACCAGTGTTTGTTCCGCTATCACATAATTGTACAATAAAGGATCCTTCTTTCTGTGTATTCGCAATACATTACATTTGTCTGTGTTAAGCGTCAGTTTCCACTCCCTGCACCAAGTGGCTATCCGCTGCAGATCTTCCAGCATTTCGCTGCAATTTTCTAATACTGCAACTTCTATGTATACTACAGCATCATCCGCGAAAAGCCGCACGGAACTTCCGACACTATCTACTAGGTCATTTATGTATATTGTGAAAAGCAATGGTCCCATAACACTCCCCTGTGGCACGACAGAGGTTACTTTAACGTCTGTAGACGTCTCTCCATTGAGAACAACACGCTGAGTTCTGTTTGCTAAAAACTCTTCAATCCAGCCACACAGCTGGTCTGATATTCCGTAGGGTCTTATTTTGTTTATCAGGCGAGAGTGCGGAACTGTATCGAACGCGTTCCGGAAGTCAAGGAAAATGGCATACATATCCTTCGTCACTGATGTTATGGCAGTGTGTATGCGGTTCTTTAACTCTCTCGCGTTGTATGCGAGTGATGGTACATAAACGTTGTCTTTAACGAAACCCTACAGGAAGAATTCAGAGGGTGTCAAATCCGGTGACCGTGGAGCCCAGCTGAGACAAGCTAAGTCGCCAGCTCCTTGGTGACCAATCCAACGGTTCGGTAGAGTTCCATTCAGATATTCACACACTTGGCGACTCCAGTGAGGGTGTGACCCGTCTTGTTGAAAAATGAAGTTGTCTTCGTGCAGCCTCGCAAACAACCAGTTTTGTAAAATAGCCAGATGCTGTTGACCGTTAACCGTGTTTTCGCCAAAGAAGAATGGGCCGTAAACATATGATCGCGGTATCGCATAAAACACATTCACTTTGGACGATTCTCGTAGATATTATTGTGTTTGTTTACCTGTCCGCTAACATGGAAAGCCGCTTAATCACTGAACACGTTGCGTTGTACGAAAGAGTTATCATTGTCAATGGCATCAAGAATCTCGTTATAAAATGCCACACGTGCTGTGCATCAAAACAGCTAAGCGCCTTAATTCAACAGCAGAGACCAGAGTAGTACAGGTATTTGAACCAAATCTTTTTATCATAAATGAGATAGGATTATCACGGTTACAAAGAACGTCTTTAAATTTTATTATTCTTTGGTACTAAAATAATATTTTATTACATTTTTAACAAGAAAACTCCCTTTAAAGGGGTTGTAGGTTTTATCTTTATCTTTTTCGTATTAGCTACGGTTTTTATCTACAAAAGTACACCCATCTTTGTACTTTATTTACACTTCACATAGGCGTAGGTTTAGTTTAATTTTTATAGGGCTTCCCAAGAAACGACAAACGGTGCACGCTGCTCCCGTGTGTCGTCGCGATAAATTCCACCCTTAGAAGCAGATAAGCCTGTATGCGATTTTCTCCGTGATGGACGTCTGAACTTCAGTTGATGGCCCAGGACTGAAATCTGCATCAGTTTGCGGAAGGTTTGCACTTCTGTCACGCGGGACGATTCTCTTCAATCGTCGTTGGTCCCGTTCTTGCAGGACTTTTTCAGGCCGCAGCGACATCTGAGATTTTCTGACGCTTCAGTGTATTTATGGTATGGCTAAAACATACAATCGTCAGCAGATACGCATACATACATACGTACATGTATACGTAAATGCCGGCCGCGGTGGCCGAGCGGTTCTAGGCGCTTCAGTTCGGAGCCATGCGACTGCTTACGGTCGCAGCTTCGAATCCTGCCTCGGGCATGGGTGTGTGTGGTGTCCTCAGGTTAGTTAGGTTTAAGTAGTTCTAAGTTCTAGGGGACTGATGACCTCAGATGTTAAGTCCCATAGTTGTAAGAGCCACTTGAAACATTTTATGCATAAATACACTATATGATAAAAAGAATCCCGACACATTTTCTAAGGGATTTCTTTTATACAGAAAACTGTAACTTTAGATGTCACGTGGAAAAGTAAAGCGTCAATAGCATCTGGGTAATAACGGACAAACTTCTCTGCCATAGAGCTCGCACTGCGGGAGACTGTTAGTAGAACCTTTGCTTGAGAGTCGACTGCAGTCTTATATTATTTTTCATTTTTGAAGAAATATTTAGTAAACTCACTCAGAAGACCTCAAAATGCACCATAACAGCATTTGCCGAGACATCCAAGCATAGTAATTAATTCATCCAGGGATTTAGAACTGGAGATTTCTATGACACCGTAACAATATGTAATTAACTGTTCGCATCCCGTGGTCGTGCGGTAGCGTTCTCGCTTCCCGCTCCAGGGTTCCCGGGTTCGATTCTCAGTGCGTAGGGATCAGTTTCCTAAACCACTACGAAGCAATTATCTCTGAACGCTGTTAAGAATGTTCCCACAAAGTTTTCGGTGATATCACCAAGGGATTTCAAATCGATTCGGTATCTCTAGATTTCCATTACGCTTTTGACATTCTGTCTCACAGAGCGAATCCTAATCAGAATACATGCATATGCAGTACCGTCTCACTAGGGGATTCCCGGCGGGGTCAGGGATTCTCGCTGCCACGTGGTGACTGGGTGTTGTGTGATGTCCTTAGGTTAGTTACGTTTAAGTAGTTCTAAGTTCTGGGGGACTGATGACCATAGATGTTAAGTCCCATAGTGCTCAGAGCCATATGAACCATCACTAGGGGAGGCCGCGACGTTCGGATCACAGATTCACTTCGAACTTTTTACACATTTAGTACACTTTTAAAGCAACGTAATGTGCAAGTAGTAAGGTGCACTACTCTGGCAATTCCAAGAAAACCGCGAGAGGTTTTACTCCTCTATTATGTTCCTTATGTACTTTGCGTCGGTGCCGGAAGTTGGAATAAGAACACCGTGAATTCATTGTCCCAGGAAGGGGAAACTTTATTGACACATTCCTGGGGTCAGATACATCACATGATCACACTGACAGAACCACAGGCACATAGACACAGGCAACAGAGCATGCACAATGTCGGCACTAGTACAGTGTATATCCACCTTTCGCAGCAATGCAGGCTGCTATTCTCCCACGGAGACGATCGTAGAGATGCTGGATGTAGTCCTGTGGAACGGCTTGCCATGCCATTTCCACCTGGCGCCTCAGTTGGACCAGCGTTCGTGCTGGACGTGCAGACCGCGTGAGACGACGCTTCATCCAGTCCCAAACATGCTCAATGGGGGACAGATCCGGAGATCTTGCTGGCCAGGGTAGTTGACTTACACCTTCTAGAGCACGTTGGGTGGCACGGGATACATGCGGACGTGCATTGTCCTGTTGGAACAGCAAGTTCCCTTGACGGTCTAGGAATGGTAGAACGATGGCTTCGATGACGGTTTGGATGTACCGTGCACTATTCAGTGTCCCCTCGACGATCACCAGAGGTGTACGGCCAGTGTAGGAGATAGCTCCCCACATCACGATGCCGGGTGTTGGCCCTGTGTGCCTCGGTCGTATGCAGTCCTGATTGTGGCGCTCACCTGCACGGCGCCAAACACGCATACGACCATCATTGGCACCGAGGCAGAAGCGACTCTCATCGCTGAAGACGACACGTCTCCATTCGTCCCTCCATTCACGCCTGTCGCGACACCACTGGAGGCGGGCTGCACCATAACACAACTGCCTCCGAATTTTACTGTTGGCACTACACACGCTGGCAGATGACGTTCACCGGGCATTCGCCATTCGCACACCCTGCCATCGGGTCTCCACATTGTGTACCGTGATTCGTCACTCCACACAAAGATTTTCCACTGTTCAGTCGTGCAGCTTTTACGCTCTTTACACAGAGCGAGGCGTCGTTCGGCATTTTTACCTGCGTGATGTGTGGCACGACTATGAAATCCATGTTTTCTCACCTCCCGCCTAACTGTCACAGTACTTGCAGTGGATCCTGATGCAGTTTGGAATTCCTGTGTCATGGTCTGGATAGACGTCTGCCTGTTACACATTACGACCCTCTTCAACTGTCGGCGGTCTCTGTCAGTCAACAGACGACGTCGGCCTGTACGCTTTTGTGCTGTACGTGTCCCTTCACGTTTCCACTTCACTATCACATCGGAAACAGTGGACCTAGGGATGTTTAGCAGTGTGGAAATCTCGCGTACAGACGTATGACACAAGTGGCACCCAATCACCTGACCACGTTCGAAGTCCATGAATTCTGCAGAGCGCCCCATTCTGCCCTCTGACGATGTAAAAACCAATTACAAAGTGACACACACACACACACAGACACGACATATTTATGGCACGAAAAGTGAGAACTGGCCCTAAAGTATGAAAAATTCGAATACTGAAGTTGCTGATTTGGTCTACCTGGCAGTAAATGGGAGCACAGTCCACCTAATATGAAATACCTATGTTTATGGGGTGTCCGGATACTTTAAATCACATAGCGCCAGACAGAAAAAGTAATGTACAATTATTCGTCAGATGTGCCCTCGACATCACATCTTTCAGTATGTATTTCTCGTACAGACATGACAAACAGAAACTGAAACTTTGGATCAAGTACAAATGTTTTTTGTTTTTTTCATTATACATTCCTGGAAATGGAAAAAAGAACACATTGACACCGGTGTGTCAGATCCACCATACTTGCTCCGGACAGTGCGAGAGGGCTGTACAAGCAACGATCACACGCACGGCACAGCGGACACACCAGGAACCGCGGTGTTGGCCGTCGAATGGCGCTAGCTGCGCAGCATTTGTGCACCGCCGCCGCCAGTGTCAGCCAGTTTGCCGTGGCATACGGAGCTCCATCGCAGTCTTTCACACTGGTAGCATGCCGCGACAGCGTGGACGTGAACCGTATGTGCAGTTGACGGACTTTGAGCGAGGGCGTATAGTGGGCATGCGGGAGGCCGGGTGGACGTACCGCCGAATTGCTCAACACGTGGGGCGTGAGGTCTCCACAGTACATCGATGTTGTCGCCAGTGGTCGGCGGAAGGTGCACGTGCCCGTCGACCTGGGACTGAACCGCCACTTCCCAGCAAATTAGGGACACTGTTGCTCCTGGGGTATCGGCGAGGACCATTCGCAACCGTCTCCATGAAGCTGGGCTACGGTCCCGCACACCGTTAGGCCGTCTTCCGCTCACGCCCCAACATCGTGCAGCCCGCCTCCAGTGGTGTCGCGACAGACGTGAATGGAGGGACGAATGGAGACGTGTCGTCTTCAGCGATGAGAGTCGCTTCTGCCTTGGTGCCAATGATGGTCGTATGCGTGTTTGGCGCCGTGCAGGTGAGCGCCACAATCAGGACTGCATACGACCGAGGCACACAGGGCCAACACCCGGCATCATGGTGTGGGGAGCGATCTCCTACACTGGCCGTACACCTCTGGTGATCGTCGGGGGGACACTGAATAGTGCACGGTACATCCAAACCGTCATCGAACCCATCGTTCTACTATTCCTAGACCGGCAAGGGAACTTGCTGTTCCAACAGGACAATGCACGTCCGCATGTATCCCGAGCCACCCAACGTGCTCTAGAAGGTGTAAGTCAACTACCCTGGCCAGCAAGATCTCCGGATCTGTCCCCCATTGAGAATGTTTGGGACTGGATGAAGCGTGGTCCCACGCGGTCTGCACGTCCAGCACGAACGCTGGTCCAACTGAGGCGCCAGGTGGAAATGGCATGGCAAGCCGTTCCACAGGACTACATCCAGCATCTCTACAATCGTCTCCATGGGAGAATAGCAGCCTGCATTGCTGCGAAAGATGGATATACACTGTACTAGTGCCGACATTGTGCATGCCCTGTTGCCTGTGTCTATGTGCCTGTGGTTCTGTCAGTGTGATCATGTGATGTATCTGACCCCAGGGATGTGTCAATAAAGTTTCCCCTTCCTGGGACAATGAATTCACGGTGTTCTTATTTCAATTTCCTGGAGTGTATGTTAGGAGGTATTTTCTGAAAGTATTTGTGTAGGTTGTATGGAACTGAAGTATGGACGATAACAGTTTAGACAAGAAAAGCGAAGAAGTGTGTCAAATGCGATGCTACGGAAGAATACTAAAGATTAAAATGGCTCAAATGACCCCAAGCGCTATGAGACTTAACATCTGAGGTCATCAATCCCCAAGAACTTAGAACTACTTAAACCTAACTAACCTAAGGACATCACACACATCGATGCCTGAGGCAGAATTCGAACCTGCGACCGTGTCAGCAGCGTGGTTCCGGACTGAAGCACCTAGAACCTGTCGGCCACAGCGGCCGGCTGAAGATTAGGTGGGCAGGTCGTCCAAGTAATGAGGATGTACTGAGTCGAATTAGGGAGAGAAGACAATGACACATCACAGCTGATGTATTAATAGGATAAATTCTGAGGCATCCAGGAATCACCAGTTTAGTTTTGGAGGGAACTATACGGGCTGAAAGTCCTAGAGAGAGAGACTGAGAATACAGTAAGCAGGTTCAGTTTGCTGTAGTTATTCAGATACAAAGAGGCTTGCATAAGATACAGTAGTAACGTGTAGAGTTGTACCAAACCAGTCTTCGTATTCAGACCCACCATCACCAGAACAACAACAACATTTATTACCAAATTTAAATCTCAAGTAACGAATATCCAATCATACCGTTTTAATAAACATAACACTTTGTTTTGGTGTGATCAATTACATTAAAAAACGTCGCAGATACTGTTCAATCTCCAGATAAAACGACTAGGTACTTCATTTTCTATTTCATCTTTCACATTTTTATACAAACTTTTTATTTATTGCGAATACTGGCATTTTCTTGTCAGCGGTGACTATAAGTAGCAAGATGCTCTTTTTATTACAGAGCGAGGTGGCGGTGTGGTTAGTCACTGGACTCGCATTCAGGAGGACGACGGTTCAAACCCGTGTCCGGCCATCCTGATTTAGGTTTCCCACGATTTACCTGAATCGCTTCAGGCAAATGCCGGGATGGTTCCTTTGAAAGGGCACGGCTAACTTCCTTCCCCATCGCCGCGTGGTTTGAGGCGCCATGTCACGGATTGCGCGGCCCCTCCCGCTGGAGGTTCGAGTTCTGCCTCGGGCGTGGGTGTGTATGTTGTTCTCAGCGTAAGTTAAAATAGTGTGTAAGTCTAGGGAGCGATGACCTCAGCAGTTTGGTCCCTTAGGATTTCTCTCTCTCTCTCTCTCTCTCTCTCTCTCTCTCTCTCTCGAAACCTTCACGTCTCCTCTATATATCTTTTGATCTTTTGTTACTCAACCTTCCCTTTTACATTAACCTATGAAGTGTTCCCTTATGATTTCTACCTCTTTCTTAGTAATAACAAATGAAACCTTCCCTTTGAAATTAATTCTCTTTCTCAATCTTCGCATTCAAATTTAATCGCTTCTTATTAAAAGTGATTTTCTGATTATTTCGACGAAACATAGAATGTGTCGTAGTCGTGGCCCTGAGTCGTTGCCTGCAGTAACCCAAAACTGTTCCTCAACTTTTTTACTGTTAGTGGGTCGCCATGTGACTGCCACATCGAACTGCGACATGAATATACACTCCTGGAAATTGAAATAGGAACACTGTGAATTCATTGTCCCAGGAAGGGGAAACTTTATTGACACATTCCTGGGGTCAGATACATCACATGATCACACTGACAGAACCACAGGCACATAGACACAGGCAACAGAGCATGCACAATGTCGGCACTAGTACAGTGTATATCCACCTTTCGCAGCAATGCAGGCTGCTATTCTCCCATGGAGACGATCGTAGAGATGCTGGATGTAGTCCTGTGGAACGGCTTGCCATGCCATTTCCACCTGGCGCCTCAGTTGGACCAGCGTTCGTGCTGGACGTGCAGACCGCGTGGGACCACGCTTCATCCAGTCCCAAACATTCTCAATGGGGGACAGATCCGGAGATCTTGCTGGCCAGGGTAGTTGACTTACACCTTCTAGAGCACGTTGGGTGGCTCGGGATACATGCGGACGTGCATTGTCCTGTTGGAACAGCAAGTTCCCTTGCCAGTCTAGGAATGGTAGAACGATGGGTTCGATGACGGTTTGGATGTACCGTGCACTATTCAGTGTCCCCTCGACGATCACCAGAGGTGTACGGTCAGTGTAGGAGATCGCTCCCCACACCATGATGCCGGGTGTTGGCCCTGTGTGCCTCGGTTGTATGCAGTCCTGATTGTGGCGCTCACCTGCACGGCGCCAAACACGCATACGACCATCATTGGCACCAAGGCAGAAGCGACTCTCATCACTGAAGACGACACGTCTCCATTCGTCCCTCCATTCACGCCTGTCGCGACACCACTGGAGGCGGGCTGCACGATGTTGGGGCGTGAGCGGAAGACGGCCTAACGGTGTGCGGGACCGTAGCCCAGCTTCATGGAGACGGTTGCGAATGGTCCTCGCCGATACCCCAGGAGCAACAGTGTCCCTAATTTGGTGGGAAGTGGCGGTGCGGTCCCCTACGGTCTTGGCGCGCATCCGTGCGTCGCTGCGGTCCGGTCCCAGGTCGACGGGCACGTGCACCTTCCGCCGACCACTGGCGACAACATCGATGAACTGTGGAGACCTCACGCCCCACGTGTTGAGCAATTCGGCGGTACGTCCACCCGGCCTCCCGCATGCCCACTATACGCCCTCGCTCAAAGTCCGTCAACTGCACATACGGTTCACGTCCACGCTGTCGCGGCATGCTACCAGTGTTAAAGACTGCGATGGAGCTCCGTATGCCACGGCAAACTGGCTGACACTGACGGCGGCGGTACACAAATGCTGCGCAGCTAGCGCCATTCGACGGCCAACACCGCGGTTCGTGGTGTGTCCGCTGTGCCGTGCGTGTGATCATTGCTTGTACAGCCCTCTCGCAGTGTCCGGAGCAAGTATGGTGGCTCTGACACACCGGTGTCAATGTGTTCTTTCTTCCATTTCCAGGAGTGTACTTACTCTGGTTTACTATACTCTATTAGATGCCGGTGGGCTGTCATAATAAGTGGCTGTATTTATTACCAAAGCTGACGTTTATTCTTTAACAGCAAAGCTGACGTTATTTTTCAATTAATTTGCCTGAAGTTACGTAATTCATAGTTAAACTTTTTCTTGACAAAAATAAAGGTTTGCAAAGTTTCACGTTAATGGTTTTTGAAATGGATTATAATCAATAATGCAATATTGCTGGCAAAAATTAATTATATTCTCAAAACGTTTCTTCAGATGTTTAATGGTGGTAATGAAATGATTTTACAAACGTTACTTACTTTTTACAATAATCTTACAACTAGCATTGCGCAAACATACCTTCAGTAGTCTTGAGTTTCTCAAAAAAATAATTCGATAATATTAGTTCCTCTTATGATAATAGTTAGCTGATGTCTCTGTACATCCGTTTACAATCTCTTGTAAGTCACGGCTGGTGGCTGGCAGGCACACCGCTCCTCTCAGCCTCTCGCTTCAGACCTGCTACCGACTCGCTTCACTTCTCGCTTACTGCTGACTTCCTACTGCGGTCTCTCCCCCCAACAATGCTTTCTGGTGCAGACAATCCTTGCTACCATTACAAAATGTATCAATGCGCGGTCTTTCCCGCTCTTTTCTTAAAATGTATCCATACGCTGTCTCTCCCGCCCTTTTTAAAATTATATCAATTTGTGATCTCTCTTGTCAACAATACTTTGGTGCATACATTCCCTCCTACCACAATTATTTCCAACATGACAAACATTAATTATTCCTACTTAATGCTATTAATAAAATATAAACATCTTTCATAAATTGTGGTTTGACAATAGACAATAGAAATATACACGTCTTACTCTCTCTCTCTCTCTCTCTCTCTCTCTCTCTCTCTCTCTCTCTCTCACACACACACACACACACACACACACACACACACCTTCCCCATCCTTGTTAACTTGAGCAACGGACTCCTGGAGAGGTTGATAAATTTTTCTATCTCAGAAGTAGATCTGAAAGATGAAAGATGCCAGAATTGCATGAGACAAAACATATTTCTTTTGAAAAAAAACGCTATGAAGACCAAGGTGTGGATCTTGAGACGAGAAAAAGATTCATGGAAATCTGCTTAGAGCACAGTCTTTTGTAGGTGCAAAATGTAGACTATTGGGAAGACAGAAATGATAATAGGTGCAGAAGTGTTTGAAATGTTGTTACAGGAGGCTGTTAAATATGAGGTGGGTTGCCTAATAAATGAAGGAGTCATGCAATGAGTCAGAGAGAAATTTTTTTTATTTAAGTTGTAGTTTATCTATAGTTGAACAAATGGTGGAAGGAATGGATTACAGTGGTGGTCAGAGCAAACTGTTGGCCCTGTCTGCCTTGCCCAACATGACTTTTTTTGCATGCTGATCAATGTAGCATTGCCTGGCTGCTACCGGCTTACAGCAGCCTGTACTATTTACACATATCGTTAAACCAATTATCGCACTAAAGCAATTCATGACTTCTCTGTTGAATGGATGCACAAAATATTAGTGAGAACAAAATGTGAGCACGGAAATCAGCATCTGAAGCTATTAAACAGGAACACATCACAGATGTGCCCTCCATTGTCTGACAAAGCACATCTTAGACCCACCTGGTGGCTGGAATCACTGCTAGGAGATGCCTCATAGTGTTTTATCATGGTCGATTCTAAATATTAGATTGATGAATAAGTTTGTAGCATTTTTTTGTTTTGCATGTTGGTATTCCAATTGCTATAGTGAGTGGAGCTATGGATGCTAGAAAACGGAGTGCCAGGTGGAGAAATCGGAACATTTCCAACATAATCTTCTGTTTGGGTTCAAGAGTTGGGTGACAGCAGCGGAGGCAGCCAGAAACATTTGCACTACATGTATTTTGTCATTTGGAGATAGTGAGGGGAGCTGTGGACACTAGAAAATGGAGTGCCAAGTGGAGAAATTGGAACATTTCCGACATATTCTTCTGTTTGAGTTCAACAGAGGGTAACTGCAGCAGACGCAGCCAGAAACATTTGAGAAGTGTATGGGGATAATACCATTCAACAGAGCAGGGCAGGAAAATGGTTTTTTCCATTTTAAGGAGGATCGTTTTTGCCATTAGTGACTCTCCATGTTAAGGAACCTCTTAGGGTTTGATGATGATCGTTTAAATACTTTAATCCACAGTGATCCACGTCAGTGTACTTGAGAACTGGAAAATGCGATCATTGGACCATCGTATGACATTTTCATGCTAAGGTAAAGGTTAAAAAAACCAGGTTTATTGATACCACATGCTCTAAGCAAAATATCACAAAATCACCTGGTGACCATATGTCATTCTCTGCATGCTTGTTATCAGTTGGCTCGTGAACAAACACTGACCATTCCTATCCTGTATTGTTATTGGTCGTGAGAAAGGGTGCCTTCGTGCTAACATATGGAAAATAAAGCGATGGATGAGCCCAAACAAAGCAAAAAAAACCTCGCCGTTTGGTACCCTCCCCCGAATCATTCAGTGACGTATGTGAAAAACGGCAAACGTAAGAAGTGGTGCTCGAGTCAGGTTTTGTCATCCAGCACCGTTACACATGCCAGGTATTACGCGACAAGGGTGCTGGCCGCAATCTCAGGAGCTCCGTACTATTTCATCGGTAAAATGAAAGTGCTTAAAACGGTAAAACGAGCGAGGCGGCGCATTCGGGAGGACGACGGTTCAAACCCGCGTCCAGCCATCCCGATTTACGTTCTCCACGATTTACCTGAACCGCTTCAGGAAAATGCTGGGATGGTTCCTTCGAAAGCGAACGGCCTATTTCTTTCTCCGTTCTTCCGTACCCCGAACTCCTGTTACGTTCCTAATGACCCCGTTGTCGAAGGGGCGCCAAACTAAACCTCTCCTCCTCCGTAATTTTTATTAAAAAGATTCGATATTTGTCAATTTCGATTTTCGTTTGCTGGTAAGTATGGAATTATTGTAAATGTAAAAAAAAAAAAAGCTGCTACCAACGAGATTCGAATTACGTTACAACTCCACATTACGCATTAAGCTGCCGCTTTTCACGCCCCTTATATACCCTACCAGGTCTGGTAAGAACAGTAAACGCGAACCACACTGATCCACTCTGGTGGCATTTCTACTTCTCACACAGGAAGTCTAATCATTTACATACCCGTCAATGACGACTTCAGGTCATCGCCACCATTTCTTCCCGCTTTCCAAAAACAGCTCAATTGCTTCCATTTGAGCACTGGAGATTTCGTTCATCTACCTGGCAGAAATACACTACTGGACATTAAAATCGCTACACCACGAACATGACGTGCTACAGACGCGAAATTTAACCTACAGGAAGAAGATGCTGTGATATGCAAATGATTAGCTTTTCAGAGCATTCACACAAGGTGGCGCCGGTGGCGACACCTACAACATGCTGACATGAGGAAAGTTTCCAACCGATTTCTCGTACACAAACAGCAGTTGACCGGCGTTGCCTGGTGAAACGTTGTTTTGGTGCCTCGTGTAAGGAGGAGAAATGCGTACCATCACGTTTCCGACTTTGGTAAAGGTCGGATTGTAGCCTATCGCGATTGCCGTTTGTCGTATAGCGACATTGCTGCTCGCGTTGATCGAGATCCAATGACTGTTAGCAGGATATGGAGTCGGTGGGTTCAGGAGGGTAATACGGAACGCCGTGCTGGATGCCAACGGCCTCGTATCACTAGCAGTCGAGATGACAGGCATCTTATCCGCACGGCTGTAACGGATCGTGCAGCCACGTCTCGATCCCTGAGTCAACAGATGGGGACGTTTGCAAGACAACAACCATCTGCACGAACAGTTCGACGACGTTTGCAGCAGCACGGACTATCAGCTCGGAGACCGTGGCTGCGGTTACCCTTGACGCTGCATCACAGACAGGAGCGCCTGCGATGGTGTACTCGACGAACCTGGATGCACGAATGGAAAAACGTCATTTTTTCGGGTGAATCCAGGTTCTGTTTACAGCATCACGATGGTCGCATCCGTGTTTGGCGACATCGCGGTGAATGCACATTGGAAGCGTGTATTCGTCATTGCCATACTGGCGTATCACCCGGCGTGATGGTATGGGGTGCCATTGGTTACACGTCTCCGTCACCTCTTGTTCGCACTGACGGCACTTTGAACAGTGGACGTTACATTTCAGATGTGTTACGACCCGTGGCTCTACCCTTCGTTCGATCGCTGCAAAATCCTACATTTCAGCAGAATAATGCCCGACCGCAGGTTGCAGGTCCTGTACGGGCCTTTCTGGATACAGAAAATGTTCGACTGCTGCCCTGGCCAGCATATTCTCCAGATCTGTCACCAAGTGAAAACGTCTGGTCAATGGTGGCCGATCAACTGGCTCGTCACAATACGCCAGTCACTACTCTTGATGAACTGTGGTATCGTGTTGAAGCTGCAAGGGTAGCTGTACCTGTAGACGCCATCCGAGCTGTGTTTGAATCAATGCCCAGGCGTATCAAGGCCGTTATTACGGCCAGATGTGTTTGTTCTGGGTACTGATTTCTCAGGATCTATGCACCCAAATTGTGTGAAAATCTAATCTCATGTCAGTTCTAGTATAATATATTTGTCCAGTGAATTCCCGTTTATCCGTTGCATTTCTTCTTGGTGTAGCAATTCTAATGGCCAGTAGTGTAGCTAGTGAATAGCGATCCCAATGCATACGGCTCTTTAATCTCTGATCTCCATTCTCCTCAGGTGCGGCTTGCGTAACTCGGACCAGGTGGTCAACTGGGACGATAAAGGGGAATACGTCCAGAGCCCACTACAGCTCTAGCCACTGCTGTGCTTCGCTGAAGGTAAGTCTGGAAATACTTTGTGCTCTGTGACAAACACGGAATAACACATTGCTTTACTCGAGAAGTTAGCGGTCTTCGGCGTGCATAATGAACGCATTTGGCCTGCACTGGATTCCAGTTAGATACTACTTTCAATACGCCACGGCGTATGCGTTTGTGGATGTAGACAAACCTTGTAACACTGTAGAATGAACTAAGGGGGCAGTCAAATGAAATCCGAACATCCAGCACAAAGGGACCATCCAGAGGTTCAATTTAATAGCAAGATATATATCCCACAGGGTGACGAAGGCACGAGCATATGTAATACGTTCACAGATACGTGACTCGAAGACTTGTTATAAAATAGAACCCTGTCCTCGATGTCAAGTGTTCATCAGAGATGAAGGTATCGTCAGGTGTGACCCAGGGAAGTGTGACAGGAGCGCTGTTGTTCTCTATACAGGGTGGTAATTTTAAGTTGACAAACGAGAATAACTAGAAAAATAAGCTTCACACGAAAAAGTGTGTAGAATCCAAAGTTTATTTTCGAGGGGGACGTATGCTGGTGCTAAAAGTAGCCCGCCACCCCAGCCGCCTGGGGGTGGGTGGGAGGCAACTTTAAAATTTCGAATGGTAACCTCTATTTATTGATGCAGATCAGATTATACATAAAAAACTACTTACATTTTCTCTTAACCATTTGTTTTCATTCTTGGTGGCTGGCGCTGTAATTCAAGAAAAACCATGTTCTCATTTTTGCCTGGAAAATGGTTGCGGATAAATAAAAAATACTTATTTGCTTCGTAAATTTCGATTCGCTAAAACCAAAACTCTCCTTGTTTCCCCGTAGGGTGGGGTCTGAGAGAGAGAGGAATTAGAGTTTTACAAATGTTGATCCAAATATTAATTTTTTTCCGGAGATTCGGATAAGTTTTGTTTGTTTCGTGGTCATGAGTCCACACAACTTTTAATTATCAAACAAATCGTCTGACTAGCTAACTAACCGAACATCCAACTTAATAACGAGTGAACTCATTAATTAAGAAACTAGCTGACACACGAACCTAATTTTTTATTAGATTCTGAGTAATCACTCTTGTTTGTCGAGAAGTCTCACACTGGGGTGCTTTCATGAGTCGTTTAGTTTCGGGCGGAAAAATATAGAAAACAACATTCAAAAATTTATCTACTTAAATCACATTGTTCTCACCTTTATTTTATTTTGGAATATCGCGGCTGTTACGTCGTTTACATTTTTAGATTATGTACGATAATCGACATCCCACACAGCCCTGATCGATAATCGATACTCTTATCCAGCCTCTGCTTCGTCGTTAGTTCGCGCGTCTTTTCCTCAGTTAGTCTTTTATTTTGTTTACTCTGTGAGCTAATGAGTTCACTCGTTAGTAAGTAGGATGTTTGGTTAGTTAGTTGGCTAGTCAGATGATTTGTTTGATAATGAAAAGTTGTGTGGCCTCATGACCACGAAACAAACAAAACTTATCCGAATCTCAGGAAAAAATTAATATTTGGGTCAACATTTGTAAAACTCTAATTCCTCTCTCTCTCTCTCAGACCCCACCCTACGGGGAAACAGGCAGCGTTTTAGTTCCAGCGAATCAAAATTTACGAAGTAAATAAGTATTTTTTATTTATCCGTAAACATTTTCCACGCAAAAATGACAACATGGATTTTCTTGAATTACAGTGCCAACTACCAAGAATCACAACAAATGTTTAAGACAAAATGTACGTAGTTTTTTATGTAGAATCTGTTTCTGCAATAAAAAAATGGGGGTTCCCATTAGAAATTTTAAAGTTGTCTACCGCTCCATCCCTAGGGTCTGGGGTGACGAGCTAATTTTAGCGCCTGCAGATGTCCCTCTCGAAAATAATCAACTTTGGATTCTGCACATTTTTTGTGTGAAGCTTACTTTTCGATTTATTCTTGTTTGTCGACTTCAAATTTACACCGTAATATATACAAGGTTGTGTCTTTGCTTATGATGTTTGATTACCTAAGAACTAGTGACTCTTTCGGACGCTAGTGAATTGTTTCCTGAAGAAAACTAGATTGAAATAAACAAAAACCAGTAGAAACAAAACAATATACTTGTTATTCAACCTTAAATATTGAACGGTAGTACCAAGAAGTAACGGAAGAACCGACAAATAAGGAAAGTACTGAAATTTAAGACTCTTGTGTAAGCGACGTCAGCTACAAGACGTGCCATTTCACTTGTAATCACATGGTATCATAGTAACAGAATAGGCCCTAATCAGCAACTGTCACACGTTATATACTCGGTGCAACATGCGACTGCAAATTGCACTGGGCCACCGGTGACCTAGACTTACTCTCACAGCTATAATTGTGCTCTCCATTGCCGATGCGTTGACACCGGCGTGCCATTGCACTTTCTAATTGGCGCTAGTTGGTTACAATGTCTCTTCGGTACTCAACGGCTCACAACGTACAGGGCACACCACTACTCCGCCATTGAGTGTTTGGCTCAGGGTACTTCCTACCAATATTATCCGTTTTGTGTCCCAATCCATTGTAGTACAGAGCGACAGAAGGAAAAATGGCTCGGTGTATGGCTCTATACGCGCAACAGTCTATCTCGTCATATTCTCATTGCTTCCGGAGTACGCTGATGAAGTAGGTGCATACTTAGCAATCATCCCATGACCGCTCGTTCGGCGACTGTTTCATACTAGGGTTGTTGACAATATATCGAAATTATCCAATAAATATCGATATACGAGAGTCACTCCAAAAGAAACGCGCACTATTTTTTTTAAAAAGCCATCTTTTATTCTACATGTTTGAAAGTTTTACAGTGTGTAGATACATCCTTTAGGAACGATATTTTCATTTCTCCACATAGTTTCCATCCCTCTAAACTGCCTTACGCCATCTTGGAACCAGAGCCTGTACACCTGCACGGTAAAATTCTGGACCAACCTGTTGGAGCCACTGTTTGGCAGCGTGTACGAGGCAATCATCATCTTCAAACCTTGTTCCACGAAGAGAGTCTTTCAGTTTCCCAAAGAGATGATAGTCACATGGAGCCAGGTCAGGACTGTAAGGTCGGTGTTTCAGTGTTGTCCATCCGAGTTTTGTGATCGCTTCCGCGGTTTTTTGGCTGACACGTGGCCGTGCATTGTCGCACAACAGCAAAACATCCTGCTTTTGCCGATGTGGTCGAACACGACTCAGCCGAGCTGGAAGTTTCTTCAGTGTCGTCACATATGCATCAGGATTTATGGTGGTTCCACTTGGCACGCTGTCCACAAGCGAGAGTCCTTCGGAATCGAAAAACACCGTAGCCACAACTTTTCCAGCAGAAGGTGTGGTTTTGAATTCTTTGTTCTTGGTTGAATTTGCACGATGCCACTCCATTGATTGCCTCTTCGTCTCTGGTGAAAAATGATGGAGCCACGTTTCATCACCTGTCTCAATTCTTCCAAGAAATTCATCTCCATCATTCTCGTACTGTTCCAAAAGTTCGCTGCATACCATTTTTCTTGTTTCTTTGTGAGCCAGTGTCAACATCCTGGGAACCCACCTTTTTTAAAGCGAACACTTCCAGTATTCTGCAAACACTTCCTTCCCCTATTCCAACGTAGTGTGACAATCCGTTCACTGTGACGCGTCTGTCAGCAGTCACCAATTCGTTACCTCCCTGCACGTTGTCTGGAGTGTGTGCAGTACGAGGCCTGCCGCTGCGAGGACAATCCTCAATATTGCCGTGCCTGCTTTCGTCACGTAACCTGCTCCCCCACCGACTAACTGTACTGCCATCGACAGCAGCATCTCCGCACACCTTTTACAACCTCCTGTGGATGTTCCCCACTGTCTCGTTTTCACAGCACAGGAATTCTATGACAGCACGTTGCTTCTGACGAACGTAAAGTGTAGCAGCCATCTTGAAGACATGCTGTGACGGCGCCACTCACGGGAAGAGGTTGAACTAAGTTCGAAAACAGAATAGAATAGAATAGAATCTTTATTCGCCTTTCAGTATGGTTTCCATACAATTGGCATCGTCAGAGCGTTCAATACATTTTATTAAATTACAATAATTATTATTCTACATAATTGTGCCTGTGCAGGGCAAGCAGATACGCATGCTAAAGTAATATTGATAATACAACAATTATTCATTCTCAATTGTAATAATAATAATAATAATTCATCATAACAGTAAAATATACAGTAGTATCAAGATATATTTATGGTACATCTTACGTACCCATGCAAAAGTCTTTGTTGGTACATTACTGTCACAAGCATACAGGCATAATTCATATGGCAGTTATTTTGTTTCATGTAGCATATCTCTTTTGTGTCACTGTTTAGAAACTCATCAAGTGAGTAATATGGCGTACATTTGAGCCACACTTCTATTGTTTGCTTAAAGTTATTCATCGGTGTTTCGCGCACAGCCTTTGAGAGTCTGTTATAAAATTTCAAGCTACGGTGTTTATGGCTCTTTTGTGTTAATGTCAGCCTTGTGTGTGGTAGGTCTATTTCACTATTATTTCGAGTATTATGAACATGCACTTCAGATCTTAAATTGAAGTTCTTTACGTTCTTTTTAGCATCTATTAAACAATTATAAATGTATATACTAGGTAGTGTCATTATCTTTAGTTCTTGAAAGTGGTTTTTGCTACTTTGTCTTGGTGCTATTCCTAAAATGTAGCTAACTACTTTCTTCTGCCACTTGAGGATGGTACTTGAAACCACTGAGTTACCGCAAAGAAGTACCCCGTATTGCAGTTATGAATGGAAAAAAGCAAAGTATGTGCAGATTAGCAGATTTTTAATGATAACGTGTCTCAGCTTGTGTAATAGAGATAGAGTTCGAGCAAGTTTGCCACATAGATAATTTGTGTGTCAGTCCCATGTAAGTTTTTGATCTATATGTAAACCTAGTAACTTGACATTTTTTGTATTCTGTCCAATTGGTTTCAGGGTTAAGTAAATTTCTTCAGTTTTCAATTTTTTTATTGATAAAAGATTGACTCTGCACCAATCACTGCTCATTTCAGGTACTACTTTGTTGTATTCCGTGACATCTTGCAGATTGTCTCCATCTGTTATTAGTGTCATATCATCAGCATACAGTTCATTGTTGCATGTCATATAATTTCAGAAGTCATTGATGTAAACAATGAACAGGAAAGGGCCAAGCACTGAGCCTTGTTGAATTCCTCTCTTTACTTTCGTGGTTGTTGACTTTTTATAGTTTGTTTTTACGAATTGTACCCTATTGCTTAAGTATGATTGAAAAAATTGTAATGGCTTATGTGCAGTACCATAATGTTCTAGTTTTTTAATCATTATTTCATGTGTGACTGTGTCGAAGGCTTTTGTTAAATCTAACAGTGTAGGACAAGTGAGTTTCTTGTTTTCATATCCTTCATATATATTACTAAGGAGGCATTGCTTTGTTTTGTCGATCAGATCAAAAGCAAACTGGTTCTTAATCAATAATGTATTGAGTAAGAACAAGTGGGAAGGATGTATCTACACACTGCAAAACTTTCACACATGCAGAATGAAAACTGTATTTTTACAAAAATAGTGTGCATTTCTTCTGGAGTGACCCTCATATATCGGCTATGTATCATTAACCCACATATCGAGTACCGATATTTTTTTTTATATTACCTTTTTTTTCGGAATACTTGAAATTGCAGTAGAAAGTAATTTTGCTTTCACTGTGTGAAGGATTGTTAGTACTTTCTGAACTTCCATCACGTCCACTCTTTCACTTCGACAGTGTGAAGCAAGTATAGGTGGCACAAAGAAGAGATCCGATTGCGCTAGGGGGGTGGCGGTGTGAACGGAATAGCAAAATTTCCGATGTGAAGAAATGGCACAACAACTGCGTTAGAAAACAATTTTTAACCCGACTAGTATGCTATTTCTGCACGTCAGGATTCTTCAAAAACAGCTGCTGAAAATGGTAAACAAAAATCTAGGTGACAAGATTGTTCTTTGCGGTGGGCTTAGACGCGTGAGGGGAAATGCTGTGCCGCGCGGGATTAGCCGAGCGGTCTGAGGCGCTGCAGTCATGGACTGTGCGGCTGGTCCCGGCGGAGGTTCAAGTCCTCCCTCTGGCACGGATGTGTGTGTGTGTGTGTGTTTCTCCTAAGGAGTGTGTGAACTTAGGCACTGATGACCTTAGCAGTCAAGTCCCATAAGATTTCACACACATTTGAACCTCTCTTTGCGTAATGGGCGCTTACCAACAGAGACTGCAACGTTTAGGTTTACCGCGCAGTTTTGACACCACAGCTGCAAGGTCACTGGCGTTTGCAGGAATGGAAAAAAAAAGAGACAGGAAAGTCGATTCGAAGTGCTCCGGAGAAATCCGGCATGTAACGAAGCGATAGACGGACACATCGGACAAGGATTATCGTGCCACTTGCTTGCAGTTACGATTGTTAGTAAAGTGGTTATCGCTCAGCGAGAACGTGGATCGTTTTCTTTTCAGTTCGCCGCGCAGGGCAGCCGTTCTGTCTAGCGCGCATTGCCACTCCCCAGTTTCCCACATTGTTTTACATAATGGATGCACCACATCAGTACCTTCCTGTCCCCTTTCTTTGATCATCACTCCAGATATACCGTCTACACCAGGGGCTTTATGATTCTTCACCAGGGGCTTTATAATTCTTGAGATGTTCAATCGCATTATGTCACTGCGTGAGATTGTAGGCTCCGAAGTAAGTTGCTGCCTGCCAGCCCGCACTGTTCTTAATTCCAGAGTACAGCTTTTCACAGTACTGCTTCCAACTCGCAACAACGTGTTTCTTGTCTCTGATAGGGTTACCCTTCTCGTTATATACCACCCACGTACGAGGATTAAATACGCCGGCGATGCTGCTGATTTTCTGGAAGACATCACGTACCTGATTGCGATTATGCTGCTGTTCTATTTCATTACAGGTACCATCAATGAAATGTGCTTTGTCCGTTTTACAGTTCGGTTGTATTACTCTGCACAGGTTGTTCTATCCGTCTCGATCCTGGGTAGAGTAAATAACAAAATGGTTCAAATGGCTCTGAGCACTAAGGGACTTAACTTCTGAGGTCATCAGTCCCCTAGAACTTAGGACTACTTAAACCTAACTAACCTAAGGACATCACACACATCCATGCCCGAGGCAGGATTCGAACCTGCGACCGTAGCCGTCACGCGGTTCCAAACTGAAGCGCCTGGAACCGCTCGGCCACAACTTCCGGCTAATTCAACATATTCGTCAATTTTTGCTGTTTTTCTGTGTGAGCACAATGGATGATATCTCAAAAACGCCTGTTTCGAACGTATAATTTGTAGTCGTAGCATGTCAGAAAACAGCTCGGTTACCTTATAGCCAGATACCAATTTCGATTTTTTAGTGAGTGTTTACTTGCTTTGACCCATCTGTGATATTTTTAAGTACCTATGAGATTCGTTACCACAAAATTAATGTATTAACATTATATTGTACGTTTGATTTCCGTCGCATATAAACTGTGGTAGTTTGTAATCATATATGCCAATTGCATGTCTTTTTCTCATATTTCGGGGAAGTTTTATTTTTCCTCAGTTCTGCAGTTTTGTCAGTTTTGCGTTTTTTAAGCCTATACTGCACGTAAACGTAAAATACCCTACGGCGAGAAAAAAATGGATAAAGTGAAACGTCTCAAAGTACTAACGTCAAATGCTACTTGTATCAATTTTTAAGATACACACTCTACATGGAATGGCTGCTGCAATGTTTCGCCCGTTTGTATTCCAACAGCTAACGGATTCACTGTGTTCATCAGTCACACGTAATTAATCACAGTAGTTTTTTTTATTTTTTATTTTTTATTTTTATTTTTTTATTTTTTTGGGAGAGCAATCTGCTTGAAAAGGCCCAACGCTTTTTTGGCGCTCTTTAAAAAAGCGGTTGATCACGTTATCTACCCACGTGTAACCAAATTGATACGTTAATTTCAGTCTTACTCATTCTGATAAGCGGAATTTCCATCAAGTCGTGTTTCGAGCCATTTCACAGGCGGTAAGTGAACGTTAGAGAAAGTGAGCGATAACGATAATGTAATAGCGTAAGCGATTTTATGATTTCTCCATTATTTTACCGAGGTGACTGATCAGTGTGGATTGGATTGAGTAACATCTTCCGAGTAAAACGGTGAAGATTTGCCTACCCCTCACCCACAAGCTTTCAAAACGTCTGGCGCTTCTGGGAGGGAAGCCGCAAAGGGTTATTACAGCGAGTGAGCAAGGTGGAGGTTCCCTGATGTTTTGGGGTGGCATTATGTGGGGCCGACGTACGCCGCTGTTGGTCACGGAAGGCGCCGTAACGGCTGTACGATACGTGAAGACCATCCTCCGAGAAGATAGTGCAACCAAATCGGCAGCATATTGGCGAGGCATTCGTCTTCATGGACGAAAATTCACGCCCCCATCGTGCACATCTTCTGAATGACTTCCTTCAGGATAACGACATCGCTCGACTAGAGTTTCCAGCATGTTCTCCAGACATGAACTCTATGGAATATGCCTGGGATAGATCAAGAAGGGCTGTTTATGGACGACGTGACACACCAACCACTCTGAGGGATGTACGCCGAATCACTGCTGAGGTGTGGGAGAATCTGGACCAACAGTGCCTTGATCAACTTGTGGATAGTATGCCACGACGAATACAGGCATGCATCAATGCAAGAGGACGTGCTACTGGGTATTTGAGGTACCGGTGTGTACAGTAATCTGGACCAACACCTCAGAAGGTCTCGCTGTATGGTGGTACAACATGCAATGTGTGGTTTTCAAGAGCAATAAAAAGAGCGGGAATAATGTTTATGTTTATCTGTATTCCAATTTTCTGTACAGGTTTTGGAACTCGCCGGAACCGAGGTGATGCAAAACTTTTTTTGATGTGTGTAATTGTGTCTCTGCGTCCGTTGGTGGTCGTGTATCACTTTCGCGTAATGTAGGCTGAAACACGCTATTCGTCCACGAGACTCAGAGGCCCATAGACACGGTTTCCCAGGTAGATGCCGTGTTTCCTGACTTCCGGCGTTCGATACAGTTCCCCAGTCGTTTAATGAACAAAGTAAGAGCATATGGGCTATGAGACCAATTGTGTGATAGGATTGAGGCGTTCCTAGATAACAGAACGCAGCATGTCATTCTCAATGGAGAGAAGTCTTCTGAAGTAAGAGTGATTTCAGGTGTGCCGCAGGGGAGTGTCGTAGGACCGTTGCTATTCACAATATACATAAATGACCTTGTGGGTGACATCAGAAGTTCACTGAGGCTTTTTGCAGATGATGCTGTGGTATATCGAGAGGTTGTAACGATGGAAAATTGTACTGAAATGCAGGAGGATCTGCAACGAATTGACGCATGGTGCAGCTAATAGCAATTGAATGTCAATGTACACATGTGTAATGTACTGAAAATACATAGAAAGAAAGATCATTTGTCATTTAGCTACAATATAGCAGGTCAGCAACTGGAAGCAGTTAATTCCATAAATTTTCTGGGAGTACGCATTAGGAGTGATTTAAAATGGAATGAGCATATAAAGTTGATCGTCGGTAAAGCAGATGCCAGACTGAGATTCATTGGAAGAATCCTAAGGAAATGCAGTCCGAAAACAAAGGACGTAGGTTACAGTACGCTTGTTCGCCCACTGCTCGAATACTGCTCAGCAGTGTGGGATCCGTACCAGATAGGGTTGATAGAAGAGATAGAGAAGATCCAACGGAGAGCAGCGCGCTTCGTCACAGGACATTTAGTAATCGCTAAATACGGAGATGATAGATAAACTCCAGTGGAAGACTCTGCAGGAGAGACGCTCAGTAGCTCGGTGCGGGCTTTTATTGGAAGTTTCGAGAACATACCTTCACGGAGGAGTCGAGCAGTATATTGCTCTCTCCTGCGTATATCTCGCGACGAGACCATGAGGATAAAATCAGAGAGATTAGAGCCCACACAGAAGCATACCGACAATCCTTCTTTCCACGAACTATACGAGACTGGAATAGAAGGGAGAACCGATATACTCACACCGTCAGGTGGCTTGCGGAGTATGGATGTAGATGTAGACGTGTGTTAGCATTGAAGTGTGCAAAACGACAATTGCGGCGACTTCAAAGTGAGCAGGCGGTTTGCATTCAGAGTGTTCGATCTGCTCGGCTACCCGCGTCATGCGATTGGCTAACCGCTTGTGTGGCAAGCGCTGGACACAATGTAGCCGGTTTGCGCATGCGCGACCTCTTGTCCATAACAACCGAGCTGCCAGCGGTCGCTATGTAATAACACTTCGGAATAGCTATATCTGCGTCATTAGTGTGCAACTTGAACATCAAGCGCTCCAGTACTCTTGCCTGGGGCGCACCTGCTGCTGCTTCTACATCTGAAGATAACATGCTGCACCCTTACTAGGAAAAAAAAGTTTCTCCATCCACTCATAAATCTAGCTTGATACCACCATACATCCTCAATGTTGACAATTTTAGACCTCTTTCTATGCCATCGGTTTTTGCTGAAGTTATCGAGAAGTTTATATATACAAGGTTACTGGAGCATTTAAATTCACATAATTTGCTGTCAAATGTACAGTATACTTCTAGAAATGGTTTAACAACTGAAAATGCTATATTCTCTTTTCTCTGTGAGGTTTTGGACGGATTAAATAAAAAGGTTGCGAACGCTAAGTATTTTCTTTGATTTGACGAAGCCTGTTTGACTGTGTTGACCACAAAATATTACTGCAGAAGTTGGACCATTATGGTGTAAGGAGAGTAGCTTACAATTTGTTCGCCTCTTACTTTAGGAACAGAAAGCACAAGGTAATTCTCCGCAACATTGAGTGGTAGTGATGTTCAGTCCCAATGGGGCACTGTTAAGTGGGGCGTTCCCCAAGGGTCGGTGCTGGGGCCACTGCTGTTTCTTATGTATATAAATGATGTGCCTTCTAGTATTCAAAAATATTTCTGTTTGCTGATGACACCAGCTTGGTAGTGAAGGATCTTGTGTGTATTATTGAAACAATATCAAGTAATGTAGTTCATGAAATAAGTTCGTGGCTTGTGGAAAATAATTTGATGCTAAATCACTGTAAGACTCAGTGTTTACAGTTTCTAACTCACAATTCAACAAGAATCGATATTTTCATCAGACAGAATGGGCATATTACAAGCGAGACTGAACAGTTCAAGTTCTTAGGCGTTTGGATAGGTAGTAAGCTGTTGTTCAGAAACTAAATGGTGCTTTATTTACCATTTGTGTCGTATGATATTATTTTTTGGGGTAATTCTTCTGATTCAAAAAGGGTATTTTTGGCTCAAAAACGGGCTGTTCCAGCTGTGTTCGAGAACCTCTTGTCGGCCCCTATTCAACAGTCTGGGAATTCTGACATTGCCCTCACAGTACATATTTTCTTTAATGTCGTTTGTTGTTAGCAATATTAGCTTATTCCCAAGAGTTAGCAGCTTTCAGTCATATAATACTAGGCAGAAGTCACATCTGCATGTGGAATGCACTTCCTTGACTCGTGCAGAAAGGAGTGCAGTATTCTGCTGCATCCATTTTCAATAAGCTATCACAAGAACTCAAAAATCTTAACAGTACCCCAAACTCTTTTAAGTCCAAACTGAAGAGTTTCCTCATGGCTCACTCCTTCTATTCTGTCGAGGAGCTCCTGGAAGAGCTGAAAAATTAAGCAAATTCCAGTGTTATACACTCCTGGAAATTGAAATAAGAACACCGTGAATTCATTGTCCCACGAAGGGGAAACTTTATTGACACATTCCTGGGGTCAGATACATCACATGATCACACTGACAGAACCACAGGCACATACACACAGGCAACAGAGCATGCACAATGTCGGCACTAGTACAGTGTATATCCACCTTTCGCAGCAATGCAGGCTGCTATTCTCCCATGGAGACGATCGTAGAGATGCTGGATGTAGTCCTGTGGAACGGCTTGCCATGCCATTTCCACCTGGCGACACAGTTGGACCAGCGTTCGTGCTGGACGTGCAGACCGCGTGAGACGACGCTTCATCCAGTCCCAAACATGCTCAATGGGGGACAGATCCGGAGATCTTGCTGGCCAGGGTAGTTGACTTACACCTTCTAGAGCACGTCGGGTGGCACGGGATACATGCGGACGTGCATTGTCCTGTTGGAACAGCAAGTTCCCTTGCCGGTCTAGGAATGGTAGAACGATGGGTTCGATGACGGTTTGGATGTACCGTGCACTATTCAGTGTCCCCTCGACGATCACCAGAGGTGTACGGCCAGTGTAGGAGATCGCTCCCCACACCATGATGCCGGGTGTTGGCCCTGTGTGCCTCGGTCGTATGCAGTCCTGATTGTGGCGCTCACCTGCACGGAGCCAAACACGCATACGACCATCATTGGCACCGATGCAGAAGCGACTCTCATCGCTGAAGACGACACGTCTCCATTCGTCCCTCCATTCACGCCTGTCGCGACACCACTGGAGGCGGGCTGCACGATGTTGGGGCGTGAGCGGAAGACGGCCTAACGGTGTGCGGGACCGTAGCCCAGCTTCATGGAGACGGTTGCGAATGGTCCTCGCCGATACCCCAGGAGCAACAGTGTCCTTAATTTGCTGGGAAGTGGCGGTGCGGTCCCCTACGGCTCTGCGTAGGATCCTACGGTCTTGGCGTGCATCCGTGCGTCGCTGCGGTCCGGTCCCAGGTCGACGGGCACGTGCACCTTCCGCCGACCACTGGCGACAACATCGATGTACTGTGGAGACCTCACGCCCCACGTGTTGAGCAATTCGGCGGTACGTCCACCCGGCCTCCCGCATGCCCACTATACGCCCTCGCTCAAAGTCCGTCAACTGCACATACGGTTCACGTCCACGCTGTCGCGGCATGCTACCAGTGTTAAAGGCTGCGATGGAGCTCCGTATGCCACGGCAAACTGGCTGACACTGACGGCGGCGGTGCACAAATGCTGCGCAGCTAGCGCCATTCGACGGCCAACACCGCGGTTCCTGGTGTGTCCGCTGTGCCGTGCGTGTGATCATTGCT
The DNA here is from genome assembly GCF_023897955.1 of Schistocerca gregaria. Lineage (NCBI taxonomy): Eukaryota > Metazoa > Arthropoda > Insecta > Orthoptera > Acrididae > Schistocerca > Schistocerca gregaria. Next base: position 67,441,775 of record NC_064930.1, read on the forward strand.
TGTACAGCCCTCTCCCAGTGTCCGGAGCAGGTATGGTGGGTCTGACACACCGGTGTCAATGTGTTCTCTTTTCCATTTCCAGGAGTGTATTTTCTTTATTTAAACTTACGAATTGTCTCCTGGATATGTTTCTTCTGTTTCATTTTATCTGTTTCTACTATCGTGTTATAATTCCATGTATTGACTTGTTCGATGACCATGGAGACTTCTCCTTAATTTGGTCCCACGGAACAATAAATAAATAAATAAAACTTTTCACAGCAGACATTAATGTGGTCCCGAGTCAAACGATTTTCTAAAATCAAGACATACTGCATCAACGTGCCTGCATTCTACAGCTACATCTACATGAATACTCTGCAAATCGCACTTAAGTGTCTGGCAGGGGGTTCATCGAGCCATCTTCACAATAATACTCCCTTATTCCATTCTCGAACAGCGCGCGGAACAACGAACACCGATATCTCTCCGACGCGAACTCTGACTTCCATAATTTCATAATGATGATCGTTTCTCCCCATATAGGCCGACGTGAAAAAGTTTATTTGCCCATTCGGAACAGGAAGCTGGTGATGGAAATTTCGTAAGAAGATTCTGCCGCAATGAAAAACGCCTCTGTTTTAATAATGTCCATCCCAAAACCTGTATCATGTCGGTGATAGTCTCTGCCCTATTTGGCGCTAATACAAAATGTGCTGCCCCTCTTTGAGCTTTCTCGATGTATTCCGTTAATCCTATATATGTTTTTGGATAGGGTCCGCCTTTAGCAAAACACAGTTTTGTGTTATAACCCAAACATGTTTCACTGCAGTTGCAGCATCCTCAGTGGGCTTTTATTTTCCATCTGTTAAAGATAAAGAACGTTCTTTGTTGTTTTGTATACATGTAGCTATTAGTTTTTAAAAAAATGTAATTATAGATATTTGAAAAAACACATAAATTATGAAAATCGATACCATAATTGTAATGTGTAGGTATTTACTAGGATTTACGGCCTTTATATTTCACTGATTTAACGTGTAATCAAAGTTTAATGGATTCTATTTTGCACTCATGTGGGTAACTTCACGCTTTTCGTTATACAGCCGGCCGTTGTGTCCGAGCGGTTCTAGACGCTTCAGTCTGGAAGCGCGCTACCGCTACGGCCGCAGGTTCGCATCCTGCCTCGGGCATGGATGTGTGTGATGTCCTTAGGTTAGTTAGGTTTAAGTAGTTCTAAGATCTAGAAGAATGATGACCTGAGATGTTAAGTCCCACAGCGCTCAGAGCCATTAATTATTTAGTGTTAATTGAAAATTTTCGCACCGTAAAATATCTTGTCTGAATATTTTTGCAATTTGTCTTGATCTTCTGATGGCCTTCACTAGACGATAAACGACAGCGTCATCTGAAAACGACCTAAGACGGCTGCTCAGATTGTCTCCTACATCGATTATATAGATAAGAAACAGCAGACGGCCTATAACACTACCTTGGGGAATGTCAGAAATCAGTAATATTTTACTCCCTTAATTTTTCGTCAGTTACTATGAACTGTGACACATGCGACACGAAAGCAGGAATCCCATCGCGTAACTGAGACGATCCTTGATCCGGGGCTTTGAGGATGCGATTGAGAAAAGCGCGAGATGGAGTTGACATGTCTGATGCTTTCGAAAAACCCATAGACACTTATTGTCACTGAGGAGGTTATTCGGTTCGAGAAACCTGATTACATTTGAGCTGACAATGTCTACCAAGCTTTTACAACAAATCCATATGAAAGATTATATTGTATTGTATGTTAACCGGGGACCTAGAAACAACAGAGGGGCTCTGTCCCCGCCACAACAGTCCATAACCCCACGACGGCTACCGCAGTACACTTCACCCCTCCGCCGCCCCACACCGAACCACTCTTTCAGGGTTATTGTGTGGTTCGGACCCCGGTGGACCCTCCCAGTTGAAGTCTCACACCAGCCGAGTGTAACCTCTATGTTTGCGTGGTAGAGTAATGGTGGTATACCTGTACGTGGAGAACTTGTATGCGCTGCAATCGCCGACATAGTGTAGCTGAGGCGGAATAAGGGAACCGCCCCGCATTCGCCGAGGCAGATGGAAAACCGCCTAAAAACCATCTCGACACAAGTCCGCCGGGTGTATTCTTGCCGGGGACCAGGCGCTCCTTCCCAGTCCGGATAAAAAACGTGTGTTACACCGAACGGTTAACCGGGCGGGCTATGTGAAGGATAGTCGAGGGAAGTTTCGTGGATGATTTCTGCCATCCACTGGGCATGGTTCTGTGTTAGAGGGATCTACGGTATTTCATGACTAAAATCATTTGGTGATTTTGTATGGAATTTGACGGCGCGAGCCCAGGAGCTCTGTTCACTTTTACCGGTTTCATCTGTTCTGAGCGTCACTAACCTCTGAAGTGGTGCCAAAATTGTATTGCGGCAATATGCCTCGATTTTCCCTGCAGAGGAACATTTGAAAACGAAGCTAAGCGTTTCTCTTTTCACTTTTTGCTACCCTCAATTGCCGTTCCTGTCTCAGCCACAAGTGACTGGACACAACCTTTGATGTCACTAACAGCCTTTACATTTCACCAGAATGTCTTGAGGTTTTGCGTTCGACAATATTCTATATCTACAACATACTCCGTTAGCCACCTAACTTTGTATGGGTGGACGCTACTTTCTGTACATCTGGCTGACACCTTGACAACCCCTCTCTCCCCCCCCCCCCACCCCCCCCCCCCACCCCCCCCCCCCCCCACCGCCAATTCCCTGTTCCACTGACAGTAAGGCTCTGTACTGGCTCTAATTTCTCGAACTTCCTTCTCGCGGTCAATATGCGAGGCCGACTAGGGGCATTGAAAAAGTCCGTGCAAAGTCCGAGAGATGGCACCACCGGCACGTATCGAGGTCATGTTTAGTTAGTAACATCTTTGGAAAGAACGCACACCAAGTTTCAGCCATGTTGGTCTGTTTCTTTGTGTTTGGCAATCGTGTGGATCGAGGAAGTCGAGTTATTGTCAAAAAAATGGACGAAAAAGAATTTCGATGGTGATTAAACATTACTTTATGAAAGTCAAAATGCCTCAGGAAACTAAGGAGAAGCTTGATAAACATTACAGTGACTCTGCACATTCGATTAGAACAGTTTATAAGTGGTTTCAAAATTTTCTGAGTGGCCATATGGGCACAAGTGATACTGAACGTTCTGGACGCCCTGTGGAGGTTACGACTCCAGGAATCATTGATAAAATCCATGGATGACAGAAGAGTTAAGGTGCGTGAGATTGATAGTGCTGTGGGCATCTCGAATAAACAGGTACATAATATTTTGCATCCCCGCCATGAACCATGGACCTTGCCGTTAGTGGCGAGGCTTGCGTGCTTCAGCGATACAGATAGCCGTACCGTAGGTGCAACCACAACAGAGGGGTATCTGTTGAGAGGCCAGACATACATGTGGTTCCTGAAGAGGGGCAGCAGCCTTTTCAGTAGTTGCAGGGGCAACAGTCTGGATGATTGACTCATCTGGCCTTGTAACACTAACCAAAACGGCCTTGCTGTGCTGGTACTGTGGACGGCTGAAAGCAAGGGGAAACTACGGCCATAATTTTTCCCAACGGCATGCAGCTCTACCGTAGGGTTAAATGATGATGGCGTCCTCTTGGGTAAAATATTCCGGAGGTAAAATAGTCCCCCATTCGGATCTCCGGGCGGGGACTACTCAGGAGGATGTCGTTATCAGGAAAAGAAAACTGGCATTCTACGGATCGGAGCGTGGAACGTCAGATCCCTTAATCGGGCAGGTAGGTTAGAAAATTTAAAAAGGGAAATGGATAGGTTAAAGTTAGATATAGTGGGAATTAGTGAAGTTCGGTGTCAGGAGGAACAAGACTTCTGGTCAGGTGAATACAGGGTTATAAATACAAAATCAAATAGGGGTAATGCAGGAGTAGGTTTAATAATGAATGAAAAAATAGTAGTGCGGGTAAGCTACTACAAACAGCATAGTGAACGCATTATTGTGGCCAAGATAGACACAAAGCCCATGCCTACTAGCTCTGCAGATGATGAAGAAATTGATGAAATGTATGATGAGATAAATGAAATTATTCAGGTACTGAAGGGAGACGAAAATTTAATAGTCATGGGTGACTGGAATTCGTCAGTAGGAAAAGGGAGAGAAGGAAATATAGTAGGTGATTATGGATTGGGGCTAAGAAATGAAAGAGGAGGCCGTCTGGTAGAATTTTGCACAGAGCATAACTTAATCATAGCTAACACTTGGTTCAAGAATCATAAAAGAAGGTTGTATACATGGAAGAAACCTGGAGATACTAAAAGGTATCAAATAGATTATATAATGGTAAGGCAGAGATTTAGGAATCCGGTTTTAAATTGTAGAACATTTCCAGGGGCAGATGTGGACTCTGACCACAATCTATTGGTTATGACTTGTAGGTTAAAACTGAAGAAACTGCAAAAAGGTGGGAATTTAAGGACATAGGATCTGGATAAGCTGAAAGAACCAGAGGTTGTACAGAGTTTCAAGGAGAGCATAAGGGAACAATTGACAGGAATGGGGGAAAGAAATACAGTAGAAGAAGAATGGGTAGCTCTGAGGGATGAAGTCGTGAAGGCAGCAGAGGATAAAGTAGGTAAAAAGACGAGGGCTGCTAGAAATCCTTGGGTAACAGAAGAAATATTGAATTTAACTGATGAAAGGAGAAAATATAAAAATGCAGTAAATGAAGCAGGCAAAAAGGAATACAAACGTCTCAAAAATGAGATCGACAGGAAGTCCAAAATGGCTAAGCAGGGATGGCTAGAGTACAAATGTAAGGATGTAGAAGCTTATCTCACTAGGGGTAAGATAGATACTACCTACAGGAAAATTAAAGATACCTTTGGAGGGAAGAGATCCACTTGTATGAATATCAAGAGTTCAGATGGCAACCCAGTTCTAAGCAAAGAAGGGAAGGCAGAAAGGTGGAAGGAGTATATAGAAGGTTTATACAAGGGCGATGTACTTGAGGACAATATTATGGAAATGGAAGAGGATGTAGATGAAGACGAAATGTGAGGTAAGATACTGCGTGAAGAGTTTGACAGAGCACTGAAAGATCTGAGTCGAAACAAGGCCCCCGGAGTAGACAACATTCCATTAGAACTACTGACGGCCTTGGGAGAGCCAGTCATGACAAAACTCTACCAGCTGGTGAGCAAGATGTATGAGACAGGCGAAATACCCTCAGAGTTCAAGAAGAATATAATAATTCCAATCCCAAAGAAAGCAGTTGTTGATAGATGTGAAAATTACCGAACAATCAGTTTAATAAGCCACAACTGCAAAATACTAACGCGAATTCTTTACAGACGAATGGAAAAACTAGTAGAAGCCGACCTCGGGGAAGATCAGTTTGGATTCTGTAGAAATGCTGGAACACGTGAGACGATACTGACCTTAAGACTTATCTTAGAAGAAAGATTAAGAAAAGGCAAACCTACGTTTCTAGCATTTGTAGAATTAGCGAAAGCTTTTGACAATGTTGACTGGAATACTCTCTTTCAAATTCTGAAGGTGGCAGGGGTAAAATACAGAGAGCGAAAGGCTATTTACAATTTGTACAGAAACCAGATGGCAATCATAAGAGTCGAGGGGCATGAAAGGGAAGCTGTGGTTGGGAAGGTAGTGAGACAGGGTTGTAGTCTCTCCCCGATGTTATTCAATCTGTATATTGAGCAAGCAGTAAAGGAAACAAAAGAAAAATTCGGAGTAGGTATTAAAATTCATGGAGAAGAAATAAAAACTTTGAGGTTCGCCGATGACATTGTAATTCTGTCAGAGATGGCAAAGGAACTGGAAGAGCAGTTGAACGGAATGGACAGTGTCTTACATATAAGATGAACATCAACAAAAGCAAAACGAGGATAATGGAATGCAGTCAAAATAAGTCGGGTGATGCTGAGGGAATTAGATTAGTAAATGAGACACTTAAAGTAGTAAAGGAGTTTTGCTATTTGGGGAGCAAAATAACTGATGATGGTAGAAGGAGAGAGGATATAAAATGGAGACTGGCAATGACAAGGAAAGCGTTTCTGAAGAAGAGAAATTTGTTAACATTGAGTATAGATTTAGGTGTCAGGAAGTCATTTCTGAAAGTATTTATATGGAGTGTAGCCATGTATGGAAGTGAAACGTGGACGATAAATAGTTTAGACAAAAATAAAATAGAAGCTTTCGTAATGTGGTGCTACAGAAGAATGCTGAAGATTAGATGGGTAGATCACATAATTAATGATTAGGTATTCAGTAGAATTGGGGAGAAGAGAAATTGGTGTCACAACTTGACTAGATGGAGGGATCGGTTGGTAGGACATGTTCTGAGGCATCTAGGGACCACCAATTTAGTATTGGAGGGCAGCGTGGAGGGTAAAAATCGTAGAGAGAGACAAAGAGTTGAATACACTAAACAGATTCAGAAGGATGTAGGTTGCAGTAGGTACTGGGAGATGAAGAAGCTTACACAGGATAGAGTAGCATGGAGAGCTGCGTCAAACCAGTCTCAGGACTGAAGACCACAACAAGAAGACACGTTTGAATTCGACAGAGGGACATACAGTGATAGAAGATTGCAGTGTGAAGAGACATTTTCTCGAAAATATGTGTTTAAATATATTGTAAGTAGTCTGTTTAGGTTTTTAAGTTGGTAACGCCACGTAACGCTCTGTTGTGGGTGTGCTGTGCGTAGTCTGTGGCTGGTTGGCATTGTTGTAATATTCGCTGTTGTAGTGTTGGGAAGCTGGATGTGAACATCGCGTAGCGTTGCGCAGTTGGAGGTGAGTCACCAGCAGTGGTGGATGTGGGGAGAGAGATAGCGGAGTGTTGAGAGCGGACGATCTGGACGTGTGTCCATCAGAGACAGTGCATTTGTAAGATTGGATGTAATGAACTGCTATATATATTATGACTTTTGAACACTATCAAGATAAATACATTGTTTGTTCTCTATTAAAATCTTTGATTTGCTAAATATATGCCCCTTGAGTAGTTAGAATCTTTTATTTAGCTGGCAGCAGTGGCGCTCGATGTCTTGCAGTAGTTTGAGTAACAAAGATTTTTCTGAGGTAGGTAATTCATAAAAGGTATAGGTTATTGTTAGTCAGAGCCATTGTTTTGTACGGATTATTGAAAGTCAGATTGCGTTGACGCTTAAAAAAATATATTGTGTGTCAGTTTAGTGATAATCAGGATAATCAGAATAAGTAAAGAGAGAAATGTCGGAGTACGCTGAGTTTTGAAATGTCTGAGTACGTTGAGTTTCGATCAGCTGTTTGAAAATGAAATAACATAAGAGGTTTACCAGCACAGTCATTTTATAATCTTTCTAAGAAAACCTTGATTCCAGCTTCGAATCCTGGCAGGGTCGCCACATGAAACGTCCCCTTAGAAAAAGTTTCATTGTATATCAAAGTCTCCAGAAAGATGTGGGCTACTAAATGAACGTATTTCTGAAAAATCAATTTTTATTTTTTAAATTTTTACGTCGTATCTCAAAAGGGGGCGGGGAGAAGGGGGAGGGGTGCCTGCCACTATCAAGGTTTTGCCCCGGTTCGGAAATATCGTAGATCCGGGGCTGGCCGGTGGTGACGTTAATGTGACTGGACTGTGTGTACCGTAACGTACTGTCTGTCTGTGTCGGCAGTGCCACGTAGACTTCAGCCGCGAGCCGGTCTGTGGCTTATAGAAGACCAGGTCTGGGAGCCGCGTGTAGGCGCTGTGTTTGTGTGCGCTGAGGCTCGGGGAAGCCAGGCCAGCGCTGCACGCGGCTCACGTGAGGACCCCCTCCCTGCGCCGGCACAGGTCACGTGACGTCCGGGCCGGCACGCATCAAAGCGGGCGCGTGCGTGGTGCGTGCGTGGCCCACTGACGCACGGCGGCCTTTCCGGGTCCGCTGCCTCCGCCCCCACACAAGGCTGGCGCGGCGCAGCACACAGCCCGCAGACACAATCGCCTCGCGGCACAGACCGCTCCGCAAGTACTGCCACCGTCTTCAGTCCGGCAGCTCTGTGCGTCTCTGCGTCGTTACCTGGGGCCCTATTCTGTATCAAAAGTGGTTCAAATGGCTCTGAGCACTATGGGACTGAACTGAGGTCATCAGTCCCCCAGAACTTACAAGGGAACCTCTCCATCGCACCCTCCCTCAGATTTAGTCATAAGTTGGCACAGTGGGTAGGCCCTGAAAAACTGAACACAGATCAAGCGAGAGAACAGGAAGAAGTTGTATGGAACTATGAAAAAAGTAAGGAAAATATACAAACTGAGTACTCCATGCGAAAGATAGGCAACATCAGGGAGAGTGTGAGCTCAGGAGCGCCGTGGTCCCGTGGTTAGCGTGAGCAATTGTGGAACGAGAGGTCCTTAGTTCAAATCTTCCCTCGAGTCAAAAGTTTAATTTTACGCCGGCACGGTAGCTCAGCATGTTCGGTCAGAGGGTTAGCAGCCCTGAGTAATAAAAAAAAAAAAAAACCTGAGCTAATCGATCAACAACGAACTTAAACGGATGTCTGACGACGTCCGTCCCGAGCAGATCCAACGAACAAAAGCGAACAAAATGACATTAAAAAAAAACGTGGTCGCGGAGCAGCTGCAGAACGAGAGGTCCTTAAGTCATCCCGTCGAGTGAAAAGATTACTTTCTTTATTTTCGCAAAGTTATGATCTATCCGATCGTTCATTGACGTCTCCGTTCACTGTAATAAGTTTAGTGTCTGTCTTTTGTGACCACACCGCAAAACCGTGCGATTAGTAGACGAAAGGACGTGCCTCTCCAATGGGAACCGAAAACATTTGATCGCAAGGTCAGCCGATTCCTACACAGCAAAACACGTCTGATATATTCTATACGACACTGGTGACGGCATGTGCGTCACATGACAGGAATGTGTTGTCGACCCACCTAACTTGTACACTTGGCGAATGGGTAATAAGATTCTTCTACCTTGCCCGATTTAGGTTTTCTTGTGGATGCGATAATCACTCCCAAAAAAAGTAATGAGAACACAATTGTCACATAAACTGCAGGAAATGAAGGCAACAGTTTCACAGTCGCACAATTTTCCCTGTGCTCTGTGAAAACATATGTTTTTTAACGTTTTCAAGTTTTTCCGTGTGTATACCGTCAAATCCTGCATACGTCCAAGCAAATCTGAACATGTCCTGGAATTTTGGAGAGCGAAGTTGATTATGTGTGACTCCCTGAATTTTGATAATTGACGCACGATCACGTAAACAATACTGCTCTGTGTACCTGTGCAGCTTCGCAAAATAATTGTCTTAAAATAAAAAATTAAACTTCTTACTCGAAGGAATATTTGAACCAAGGATGTCACGTCCAGCAGCTGCTCACGCTAACCACGGGACAACGGCGCTCCTGAGCTCACACTCTCCCTGATGTAGCTGATGAACTACTCAGTTTGTATATTTTCCTTATTTTTTTCATAGTTCCACACAACTTCATCCTGTTTTCTCGAGTGATCTGTGTTCAGTTTTCCAAGGGCTATCCACTGTGCCAACTTATAACTAAATCTGAGGGAGGGTGCGATGGGGAGGTTCCATTGTTAGAACTACTTCAACCTAACCAACCTAAGGACATCACACGAGGCAGGATTTGAACCTACGAGTGTAGCATTCACGCTGTTCCAGGCTGTAGTACGTAGAACCGCTCAGCCACTCCGGCCGGCTATTCTGTATCTTTCATACCGATCGGTGTAGTAAGTTTGCCTCGTTAGTGACGTCATTTTCGGTTCCTTACGGAGATATCCTATTCAGTAAGCTAGGGCCCTCCCACCGACGTTTCGACAATTGTACCGAGGGGTTTTGGATTTCGGTATGACCCTGTTATTCGATTAGCTGTAGTTCATTTACACCTATAATTTGTTACTTTAAACATAATGAGAGGTTTTAGCTTTGGATTTAGTGATTGTGTTACTCAAGAAACACCACAGGACGTGTCCAGTTGGAAACTGAGTTTATAATAGGCTATTTTCCTTTGTTAGAATTATGGTTAGGTTGGGTTGTTACTGTGAATGATTACAAAAACAAAAAAAAAATAGTTTTCGCTCAATCTTCTCCCAAAATACCTGATATTTTATGGAATTAACAGTTTAAAGATCATTAAATGTCAAGACATCGACTCTGCTTACGTATATTACATGAGTGTTAGCTGAATTTACTGGTGACTTCGCGTACTTTTTTTCCGCAAATGGTTTACTTGTTAATTATCGAAACGCGTTTAAAACTTTTAAGTAACAGTGCAAAGGAATTTTGCGGAGCCTGATAGAGGAAACCTTCCAAAATTTCATGCATTTACGGCTTACGCCCGCATCATTCGGCAACGAAATCAGCCTGCGTCTCTTTAGACTGCAATTACACAAAATAAATCACCAGTTGCACGCAAGTACCGTAGCAGCGTCGATAAGGCGACGAAATGTTTTTATTATTTCATGTGTGACCTAGTGCTCTCGTATTAAAATTCCTTCCTTTCTGCTCCTTTTTTGTGACATTAATATGTGTTGTGTCTCTTCACTCCAAGCCACATGTAACTTTTGCTAAACATAATAACCTTTCATTGTAATAATTTGTAGAGTATGTGGCACTATTGTTGCTGTATTTACGGCCAAGCCGCAAAATTAACAAAATTCACATTGATTATAGCGAACTGTGTACCTAAAACTGAATACGAGCAAATAACACGGAAGAACTATGCGATGAACTCTTCACATGAAGCCAAACAAGAAAGGGAAAATGTAAAAGGAAAATTTACTGCTTGGAAAAATTGAAACAACGGACGAAATTTTGTACTTCATCGCTACCTTTGTAAATCTTTATAAGAAATAAAGTTTTATGATATTGTTAAAAAGAAACCTGTCGTGGCATAGGACGAAGCTTCGTATACAGCCATGTGCGAAAATATATTTTTTTTCCTCTTCATGTTTGCAACGCATTCTGAGACTTCGTTAATCGTCAAAGTTAAGCATATTTCGGAAATATTAGTTGTAATTTACACGTAAGAGCGCGCTTTCTCAGTAACGAGTATGTCCGATGTCATGACTTCCATATGTTCAAGAAATGAAAGGTGAAATTACTGTGCGTGAAACAGTCACATTTATAGTTCTGCTTGCCACAAATAATTCACCATTTTTTTCGGAATACACGGCGATTTCCGAGAGTGTGGTCAGACGGGAAGCTAAGAGCACAACGTAAATTACTGCGGATGAAACTAGCACAAATCGTCTTTATACTCCAGTTTGTCACAAGTACTCATCTGCGATCGAATCGTTAACAACAGTAGACAGAGATGAAAGGTTCCCACCACAGTATTTTCAGACTACACCAGCATATATGAAGCATTTTGATTCATCAGATGCATGTTATAAACTACAGCGAACTTCTATAGCGGCACTCGCCACACGTTTTTGAAAAGGCGATTTTTAAAATTTTGTTTTTATGAACCAAATCGTTGATATATATGATATAGGGATATAGGCTGCTTCATCACTTGGATCTCTAGCAGCGAGCTATAACCACATTCTACGCATCTTCTTAGGCTTTGACACTCTCTTAAACAATTTTTCGGCTTTGTGGAGATGTGTTCCGTCTATGCAACTAACTGAAGGCTGTTTATTCCCGTAAGCGTTTCGCTTCTTTTATTTGTGGAGCATGATCATGAATAAAGGAAGCGAAACGCGTACGGCAATAAACAGACAGCCTTCAGTTAGTTGCGTAGACGAACACCCATCCATGAAATTTGAAGCAACTAAGGAACGACGAAAAACAGAATCTGTGATGAATTTTTCGGGTGTTTCTATAGGTGTACTTTGCAGTGTGGTACTACACTCCATTCCTGATGAAATGTGGTAATGGCAGTGACACACCACAGTCACAACAGTAATCCGTTGTAGGTGCTACATATTTTATTGCAATGAAAAGCATTATGAATTCGCAATCACAATGATACAGCAGACTGCCTTACAAGGCCAGATCACTGGGACAAATAAATTTCTTTGACCGGAACGAGACCTATAAAACTTGAAATTTGAATATGACTAGGTAATTATACCCAGGTAAAGCTTTGCTTAAATGGTACAAATGTTCATACAATTCCCATAAGAACTCTCATTACTTCCAATCAGCTAAGGTACAGATTTAGTGTGAGAACACAGATCTTTTAAGGTTTGGCTAGCCAACTTTCCTAAACAAACCTATATACAAATGACTTAAACTATTAACGAGCTGCTTTAATTTTCACCAAACCAATCTTCAAATTTACTTACTCGCTTTATTAATCAACAATATTCTTAGAATGATTACAACTAAAACATGGCCATATGACAATAGCCAGCCGGTGTGGCCGAGCGATTCTAGGCGCTTCAGTCTGGAACCGCGCGACCGCTACGGTCGCAGGTTAGAATCCTGCCACGGGCATGGATTTATGTGCTGTCCTTAGGTTAGGCTTAAGTAGTTCTAAGTTCTAGGGGACTGATGACCACAGATGTTAAGTCCCATATTGCTGACAAGGGAAACTCCCCATTGCAACACCCTCAGATTTAGTTATAAGTTGAAAAACTGAACACAGGTCAATCGAGAAAACAGGAAGAAGTTGTGTGGAACTATGAAAAAATAAGCAAAATATACAAACTGAGTACTCCATAAGCAAGATAGGCAACATTTAGGATAATGTGAGCTCAAGAGCGCCGTGGTCCCGTGTTTAGCGTGAGCAGCAGCGGAACGAGAGGTACTTGGTTCAAGTCTTCCTTCGAGTGAAAAGTTTAAATTTTTATTTTCAGACAATTATCAGAGTTCAGGGACTCACACATAATCAACTTCGCTCTCCAAAATTCCAGGAGATGCTCACATTTGCTTGGACATATGCAGGATTTGACTGTCTACACACGGAAAATTTTGAAAACGTTAAAAACATATGTTTTGACAGAGCACAGAGAAAGCTGTGCGACTGTGAAAATGTTGCATTCATTTGTTGCAGTTTATGTGACACACTCTTATGTTTTCATCACTTTTTTGGGAGGTGATTATCACATCCACAAGAAAACCTAAATCGGGCAAGGTAGAAGAATCTTTCTACCCATTGGCCAAGTGTAGAAGTTATGTGGGTCGAGAACATATTCCTTTCGTGTGACGCACATGCCGTCACCAGTGTCGTATAGAATATACCAGACGTGTTTTCCCGTGGAGGAATCTGTTGACCTATGACCTTGCGATCAAATGTTTTCGGTTCCCATTGGAGAGGCACGTCCTTTCGTGTACTAATCGCACGGTTTTGCGGTGCGGTCGCAAAACACAGACACTAAACTTATTACAGTGAACAGCGACGTCAATGAACGAACGGACAGATCATAACTTTGCGAAAATAAAGTAAGTAAACTTTTCGCCCGAGGGAAGACTTGAACCACGGACCTCTCGTTCCGCAGCTGCTCACGCTAGCCACGGGACCACTGCGTGCTTGCTTTCAGACTATCCTTGATGTTGCCTATCTTGCCCATGGACTACTCAGTTTGTATATTTTACGCCCCCGTGGTGCTCTGCCCCCAGTATGCTCGTGTCGACGGCTGCCAGTTATCTGTAACACAACACACATGAACGTCAGACAGTATTCTGAGACACAAACTACACAATACTATCTAGAGAACAGGCGATCAATACAACGGAATAGAAACAAATTAGCCTCCGTGATTTACTTGGCCGGTGGCAGCCCTTAAACTTTGATTAATAAGTTCGCTAAAAATCATGCCCTAAAGTTAAGATGACCAGAATTATCTAGGCGCACATTTACACGCCAAGCTACCGAATGAACTACAAGATAGAATAGAGGACGTATATCGGCGTGTCTTGAAACGCCACAGCCGGGTTTATTCACTATTCCTTGAACTTCTAGCTACGTCTCTAACCACACTTCATGTCGGTTGGTTGGGCGTAGCCTAACTTCCTCTACTGCCGTCAAGATTGTTAGCCACGACACAGAGGTAGGTGATAACCAACTAAAACAATTCCAAATGATTTTTAGTACACTGGCGTATTCAACTGAGCCGCACGCAACCCGCCGAAGCAACTCGGCGACTCCCAATTGAATCGGACGGGGCCGGCCGGAGTGGCCGAGCGGTTCTAGGCGCTACAGTCTCGAACCGCCCGACCGCTACGGTCGCAGGTTCGAATCCTGCCTCGGGCATGGATGTGTGTGATGTCCTCAGGTTAGTTAGGTTTAAGTAGTTCTAAGTTCTAGAGGACCGATGACCTCAGAAGTCCCATAGTGCTCAGAGCCATTTGAACCATTTTTTTTCAATCGGCCGGCGTAGCTTACAACAGACTCGAAGGAGCTTGTCCTTCCGATCTCTAGGACAAGCAAATCAGCATGGGCGACCGCGCGGGATTAGCCGAGCGGTCTGAGGCGCTGCAGTCATGGACTGTGCGGCTGGTCCCGGCGGAGGTTCGAGTCCTCACTAGGGCATGGGTGTGCGTGTTTGTCCTTTGGATAATTTAGGTTCAGTAGTGTGTAAGCTTAGGGACTGATGACCTTAGCAGTTAAGTCCCATAAGATTTCGCACACACACGACTCAACACGCCGTAGCCGCTGTACCCGCTCCTTCCTTGTTCGATGCGTCCTCTCGCCGCCCTGCCTACGTACACATTCCCACGTGACTCTCGCTCACCGCTGATCCCGACACAGAGCGCACGAGCTGCCGTTAAATCCGCGCCGCCAAAGATGAGCAGAAGACAAGAAGGCACCGAAGTCGACTCAAAGATCAAAATGACGATCGATGGAAACTGGCGCCAGAAACGCACCAGCTCACCTAATTCATATTCGGAAACGTAAAATCCAAAACAAGACGTCGATGTGAATGAAGAAAAAATGACATAATGTGACATTTACGACAGATGCATTCGTGGGAGCTCGTGGTCAGCGAAATTTGAACAATATTACGAACTCTAACCACACTTTTCGGTGCTGTGAAGAATGGTATATCTGCTAGCCATTTCGAGTTCTGCCGCTGTGGCGCTGCAGTGCGCATGCGCGGATCTGAGGCAGATTGCTTTTGATTGGGTGGCGCGAAAAGACCTGACAACGGCATTTCGGTTCGCTGGGACAGTTCGGCATCGCTTTCGAAATGCTTACTGAATAATGTTGGGGCTCTATTTCGAAACCAAGACCGTTCGGTGAGCTCGCGTACCGAACTGATCGGCAAAATGACAAAATAATAGATCCACTGCATACTAATATTACGCCCATAAAGGACAGCATCGTGGGGGCTATGACTGCTGATAAATACAAATAAAACGAGTTTGTTTGCGTGGCCATCTTCCGCAGCAACCATAGCAATATTTCTTCTGTAAATAAAATCGCCTTTTCTTGCTGCTGTAATTTATTTCTTCTAGATGCGATTCGCCTTTCTTTACTCACTGTTTACTCAGTGGTATAGTTCGGAATATAAAAATGTACCGATGTTTCGGAACTGAAGTGGTTGTGCGACCTCCAGAACAGGTAAGAGAAAACGCAGATGACAACAAACTGTACGTAATTACTTATATACAGAAAAAAACGCAGCATGAACTGCTTGAAAACCTAAAAATAACGCATATCAGAACAAAACTGTATTACACGCTCATGCGTAAGTATCTTACGATTTTATAGCAAAAACTTCCACAAACTGTAATCGACTATATGTGCAAACGAAAAAAAAAATCATATAATATTTCAGAACACTCACTAAAAATGCCGTGTAAATAAGGAGTAATGTGTCTGGATGCACAAGCAAAATATAAAAAAAATGCAGCTTGCGAAACGTGTTTTTCTTTTAAACTTCTGTGAAAGTCTGGTTAATTTGTGTAACGTTAAGCTACATTTGTAAGTAGGCTCTTTAGGTTTTCTTATTGGTAGCGCCACGTAGCGCTCTGTATGAAAATCACTGGCTGCGCTGTGTGCAGTGTGTGGCTGGTTGGCATTGTTGGAATATTTTCTATTGTAGTGTTGGGCTGTTGGCTGTTAACAGCGCGTAGCGTTGCGCAGTTGGAGGTGAGCCGCTAGCAGTGGTGGAGGTGGGGAGAGAGATGGCGGGGTTTTGAGAGCGGACGATCTGGACGTGTGTCCGTCAGAGACAGCAAATTTGTAAGACTGGATGTCATGAACTGATATAATGACTTTTGAACACTGTTGTTGTTGTGGCCTTCAGTCCTGAGACTGGTTTGATGCAGCTCTCCATGCTACTCTACCCTGTGCAAGCTTCTTCATCTCCCAGTACCTACTGCAACCTACGTCCTTCTGAATCTGCTTAGTGTATTCATCTCTTGGTCTCCCTCTACGATTTTTACCCTCCACGCTGCCCTCCAATGCTAAATTTGTGATCCCTTGATGCCTTGGAATGTCCTACCAACTGATCCCTTCTTCTAGTCAAGTTGTGCCACGAATTCCCAGTTTTATTCAGTACCTCCTCACTAGTTACGTGCTCCACCCATCTAATAAGCATTCTTCTGTAGCACCACATTTCAAAAGCTTCTATTCTCTTCTTGTCAAAACTAGTTATCGTCCATGTTTCACTCCCATACATGGCTACACTCCATACGAATACTTCCAGAAATGTCTTCCTGACACTTAAATCTATACTCGATGTTAACAACTTTCTCTTCTTCAGAAACGCTTTCCTTGCCATTGCCAGTCTACATTTTATATCCTCTCTGCTTCGACCATCATCAGTTATTTTGCTCCCCAAATAGCAAAACTCCTTTACTACTTTAAGTGTCTCATTTCCTAATCTAATTCCCGCAGCATCACCCGACTTAATTCGACTACATTCCATTATCCTCGTTTTGCTTTTGTTGATGTTCATCTTATATCCTCCTTTCAAGACACTGTCCATTCCGTTCAACTGCTCTTCCAAGTCCTTTTCTGTCTCTGACAGAATTACAATGTCATCGGCGAACCTTAAAGTTTTTATTTCTTCTCCATAGATTTTAATACCTACTCCGAATTTTTCTTTTGTTTCCTTTACTGCTTGCTCAATATACAGATTGAATAACATCGGGGAGAGGCTACAACCCTGTCTCACTCCCTTCCCAACTACTGCTTCCCTTTCATGTCCTTCGACTGTTATAACTGCCATTTGGTTTCTGTACAAATTGTATACAGCCCTTCGCTCCCTGTATTTTACCCCTGCCACCTTCAGAATTTCAAAGAGAGTGTTCCAGTCAACATTGTCAAAAGCTTTCTCTAAGTCTGCAAATGCTAGAAACGTAGGTTTGCCCTTCCTTAATCTAGCTTCTAAGATGAGTCGTAGGGACAGAATTGCCTCACGTGTTCCGATATTTCTACGGAATCGAACCTGATCTTCGCCGAGGTCGACTTCTACTAGTTTTTACATTCGTCTGTAAAGAATTCACGTTAGTATTTTGCAGCCGTGACTTATTAAACTGATAGTTCGGTAATTTTCACATCTGTCCACATCTGCTTTCTTTGGAATTTGAATTTGAAGTCTGAGGGTATTTCGCCTGTCTCATACATCTTGCTCACCAGATGGTAGAGTTTTGTTTTGAACACTATTAAGGTAAATACATTGTTTGTTGACCATCAAAATGTTTCATTTGCTAACTGTGCCTATCAGTAGTTAGTGCCTTCAGTAGTTTGAATCTTTTATTTAGCTGGCAGTAGTGGCGCTCGCTGTATTGCAGTAGTTCGAGTAACGAAGATTTTTGTGAGGTAAGTGATTTGTGAAAGGTATAGGTTAATGTTAGTCAGGGCCATTCCTTTGTAGGGATTATTGCAAGTCAGATTGTATGACAGTTTAAGCACAGTCATGTATAATTTTTCTAAGGGGACGTTTCACATTAAGACATATGCAGCGTTTCAACCTTGATTGTTGCCTCACTGTGTTATGCCTGTAAGTTTAGATTATACCTCCTAACGAGTAGATTACGACACCATCCTAAACTTTTAAATTCGTCGATAATTGTACGACTTTTTGTTGTCCCTGGATGACAGCCAACGACTTGGGCCGTGCACTGGGAACCTGGTCAGCCATTTAGTTACATAGATGGTTTTAAATAGCATTAGCTTGTGTACTGTCTCATTTGTCGTGATTCTCCGTGCTGTGGCCAATATTTGAAGCACTCCGAGATAAAACAGGTGATATCTCGAGTGCCAGGCCTTGTTAATTACTTTCGATTACAACAGTAGCTCATTTTGTATTCCACGGACAAACGCCGATTACAGACAGGTGTGCAAACAATATTATTGTAGAGTTTGGCTTTAAATCTACATCTACATGACTACTCTGCAATTCACATTTAAGTGCTTGGCAGAGGGTTCATCGAACCACAATCATACTATCTCTCTACTATTCCACAGCGCGCGGGAAAAATGAACACCTAAACCTTTCTGTCCGAGCTCTGATTTCTCTTATTTTATTTTGATGATCATTCCTACCTATGTAGGTTGGGCTCAACAAAATATTTTCGCATTCGGAACAGAAAGTTGCTGACTGAAATTTTCGTAAAAAGGTCTCGCCGCGACGAAAAACGTCTATGCTGTAATGACTTCCATCCCAACTCGTGTATCATATCTGCCACACTCTCTCCCCTATTACGTGATAATACAAAACGAGCTGCCCTTTCTTGCACCCTTTCGATGTCGTCCGTCAATCCCACCTGGTAAGGATCCCACACCGCGCAGCAATATTCTAACAGAGGACGAACGAGTGTAGTGTAAGCTGTCTCTTTAGTGGACTTGTTGCCATCTGCTAAGTGTCCTGCCAATGAAACGCAACCTTTGGCTCGCCTTCCCCACAATATTATCTATGTGGTCTTTCCGACTGAAGTTGTTCGTAATTTTAACACCCAGGTTTGCTTTCTGTTCGCCATTTTAGTGGCAGTGCGGCCAACGATCTGATGTACTCAACCTCTTTACACGAGGTGCACAGTTTACGTTACCTTATGGAATCAGTGAAACGTTTTTTTGATACAAATCATTTTTTTTTAATTTTCCTGTTGAACTGTTGTTACGTCTAGCAACTTCAACTGTCTTCATTGCCTGTGTGCTGTTTCCTATTCTGCCAGTAAACCTTCATCCACATCTACAGCATACTCCGCAAGCCACGTAATTGTGGTGTTCCGGATCTGTCGATTTAGTTCCGTTAAGAGCGACGTGTTGAGTTCTATCAGCAAGAATGTCTTCAATCCAATCGCAGGTCTGCTCCGATACCCAGTAGGCTCGGATATATATATATATATATATATATATATATATATATATATATATATATATATATATATATATATATATATAAACAGCAATGCGGGACCGTGTCAAAGGTCTTACAGAAATAAACCGTCTCCCAATGTCGTCTTTTTCTATCTTCCGCCAATTTGTTCAGAGTTTCTTATTTCTTCTCCCATGAAAGCAGTGCTAAATTTAGTATTTCATCGTTAAAAATGCTTCTGTCTGTTATTTCCGATTCTTTGATGTTTCTTTCCAGTTCTGTTCTTATTTCTGGAATCCATTGAGCCGTGCTGCGGCTCAAGTTGGTGCTGTTTGAAGGTTGTTGCCCTCTGTTGGAGGCGAGACGAGTTCCTTACATTACACAGGGTGATTCAAAAAGAATACCACAACTTTAGGAATTTAAAACTCTGCAACGACAAAAGGCAGAGCTAAGCACTATCTGTCGGCGAGTTAAGGGAAGTATAAAGTTTCATTTAGTTGTACATTTGTTCGCTTGAGGCGCTGTTGACTAGGCGTCAGCGTCAGTTGGTGCTAAGATGGCGACTGCTCAACAGAAAGCTTTTTGTGTTATTGAGTACGGCAGAAGTGAATCGACGACACTTGTTCAGCGTGCATTTCGAACAAAGTATGGTGTTAAACCTCCTGATAGGTGGTGTATTAAACGTTGGTATAAACAGTTTACAGAGAATGCGTGTTCGTGCAAAAGGAAAAGTTCTGGACGACCGAGAACGAGTGATGAAAATGTAGCACGCATCCAGCAAGCATTTGTTCGCAGCCCAGGAAAATCGACTCGCAGAGCTAGCAGAGAGCTGCAAATTCCACAATCAACCGTATGGAGAGTCCTACGAAAAAGGTTAGTTATGGAACCTTATCGTCTGAAATTGGTTCAAGCACTGTCTGCAGCTGACAAGATTAAAAGAATCGATTTCTGTGATTTTATCCTTGCTCAAATGGAAACAGATGAATCTTTCGTTTCAAAGATTGTGTTTAGTGGTGAAGCAACTTTCCACACTAACGGGAAAGTCAACCGTCACGATGTCTGTATATGGGGCACTGAGAATCCGCGGGAAACAGCTCAGTATGAACGTGACTCGCCTGAGGTGAACGTCTTCTGTGCCATTTCAGCCAATAAAGTTTTTGGTCCCTTTTTCTTCGAAGGTTCTACTGTAACTGGACTACAGTATCTGGAGATGTTAGAGAATTGGCTGTTCCCTCAGCTCGAACAAGAAGCACAACAATTCATCTTTCAGCAGGATGGAGCGCCACCACATTGGCACTTATCTGTCCGTAACTACCTGAACGTCAACTACCCGAGGCGATGGATCGGCCGCCAGGCAGCCCGTGACAGAGCACTTCATCACTGGCCTCCAAGATGCCCTGATCTTACCCCCTGCGATTTTTCCTTATGGGGGTATGTTAAGAATATGGTGTTTCGGCCACCTCTCCCAGCCACCATTGATGATTTGACACGAGAAATAACAGCAGCTATCCAAACTGTTACGCCTGATATGCTACAGAGAGTGTGGAACGAGTTGGAGTATCGGGTTGATATTGCTCGAGTGTCTGGAGGGCGCCATATTGAACATCTCTGAACTTGTTTTTGAGTGAAAAAAAAACCTTTTTAAATACTCTTTGTAATGATATATAACAGAAGGTTATATTATGTTTCTTTCATTAAATACACATTTTTAAAGTTGTAGTATTCTTTTTGAATCACCCTGTACATTGAAGAGCCAAAGAAACTGGTACATCTACCTAATATCGTGTAAGGCCTCCGTGAGCACGCAGGAGTATCGTAATCGACGGGGCGCAGACTCGACTAATGTCTAAAGTAGTGCTGGAGGGAACTGACGCCACGAATCCTGCAAGGCTCACCATAAATCCGGAAGAGTACAAGGGGGTGGAGATCTCTTCTGAACAGCACGTTGCAAGGCATCCGAGACATGCTCAGTAATGTTCGTGTCTGGGAAGTCCGGTGGCAGGCGGAAGTGTTTAAACTCGGAAGAGTGCTCCTGCAGCCAGTCTGTAGCAATTCTGGAGATGTGGGTGACGCATTGTCCTGCTGGAATTGCTCAAGTCCGTCGGGATGCACAGTAGACATGAATGGATGCAGGTCAATCACACAGGGTGTGTCACCTGTCAGAGTCGTATCTAGACGTACCAGGGGTCCCACATCACTCCGTCTGCACACGCTCCACACCGTTACAGAGCCTCCACCAGCCTGAACAGTACCCTGTTGACATGCAGGGCCCATGCATTCATGAGTTTGTCTTCATACGCGTACACATCCATCCGCTCGATACAATTTGAAACGAAACTCGTCCGACGAGGCAACATGTTTCCATTTCATCAACAGTCCAATGTTGGTGTTGATGGGCCCAGGAGAGACGTAAAGGTTTGTATCGTGCAGCCATGAAGGGTACACGAGTGCGCCTTGGCTCCGAAAGCCCACATCGATGACGTTTCGTTGAATGGTTCGTACGCTGACACTTGTTGATGGGCCAGCATTGAAATCTGCAGCAATTTGGGTAAAGGTTGCACTTCTGTTACGTTGAGTTATTCACTTCAGTCGTCGCCGTTACCGTTCCCGCAGGATCTTTCTCTGGCCGCAGCGACGTCGGAGACTTGATGCTTTACCAGATTCCTAATATTCACGGTAAAATCGTGAAACGGAAGTATGGGAAAATCCCTGCTTCATCGGTACCGTGCAGATGCTGTGTCCCATCACATGTGTGCGAACTATCTACATCTACATCTATATTCCGCAAGCCACCTGACGGTGTGTGGCTGAGGGTACCCTGAGTACCTCTATCGGTTCTCCCTTCTGTTCCAGTCTCGTATTGTTAGTGGAAAGAAATTTTGTCGGTATGCCTCAGTGTGGGCTCTAATCTCTCTGATTTTATCCTCACGGTCTCTTCGCGAGATATACGTAGGAGAGAGCAATATACTGCTTGACTCTTCGGTGAAGGTATATTCTCGAAACTTCAAGAAAAGCCCGTATCGAGCTACTGAGCATCTCTCTTGCAGAGTCTTCCACTGGAGTTTATCTATCATCTCCGTAACGCTTTCGCGATTACTAAATGATCCTGTAACGAAGCGCGCTGCTCTCCGCTAGATCTTCTCTATCTCCTCTACCAACCCTATCTGGTACGGATCCCACACTGCTGAGCAGTATTCGAGCAGTGGGCGAACAAGTGCACTGTAACCTACTTCCTTTGTTTTCGGACTGCATTTCCTTAGGATTCTTCCAATGAATCTCAGTCTGGCACCTGCTTTACCGACGATCAACTTTTTATGATCATTCCATTTTAAATCACTCCTAATGCCTACTGCCAGATAATTTATGGAATTAACTGATTTCAGTTGGTGACCTGCTATTTTGTAGCTAAATGGTAACTGATCTATCTTTCTATGTATTCGCAGCACATTACATTTGTCTACATTGACATTCAATTGCCATTCCGTGCACCATGCGTCAATTCGCTGCAGATCCTCCTGCATTTCAGTACAATTTTCCATTGTTACAACCTCTCGATACACTACAGCATCATCTGCAAAAAGCCTCAGTGAACTTCCGATGTCATCCACCAGGTCATTTATGTATATTGTGAATAGGAACGGTCCTATGACACTCCCCTGCGACACACCTGAAATCACTCTCACTTCGGAAGACTTCTCTCCATTGAGAATGACGTGCTGCGTTCTGTTATCTAGGAACTCTTCAATCCAGTCACACAATCGGTCTGATAGTCCATATGCTCTTACTTTGTTCAATAAACGACTGTCGGGAACTGTATCGAACGCCTTGCGGAAGTCAGGAAACACGGCATCTACCTGTAAACCCGTGTCTAAGGCCCTCTGAGTCTCGTGGACGAATAGCGCGAGCTGGGTTTCACACGACCTTTTTCGAAACCCATGCTGATTCCTACAGACTAGATTTTTAGTCTCCAGAAAAGTCATTATACTCGAACATAATACGTGTTCCAAAATTCTACAACTATAACACCACGTCTGTCGGCTGCTGTGGCCGAGCGGTTCTAGGCGCTACAGTCTGGAACCACGCGACCGCTACGGTCGCAGGTTCGAATCCTGCCTCGGGCATGGATGTGTGTGATGTCCTTAGGCTAATTAGGTTTAAGTTGTTCTAAGTTCTAGGGGACTGATGACCTCAGGTGTTGTCCCTTAGTGCTCAGAGCCATTTCAACACCACGTTCAGACTCGGTTTAATCTTGATTACTGTAGCACCAGTAACCGATGTAACAACTGCGCCAGAAACTTCTTGTCTTATATAGGCGTCGCGTGCTGCCTGTTTACATGTCTCTGTATTTGAATACGCATGCCTGTACCTGTTTAATGGCTCTGAGCACTATGGGACTTGACATCTGAGGTCATCAGTCGCCTAGAACTTAGAACTACTTAAACCTAACTAACCTAAGGACAGCACACACATCCATGCCCGAGACAGGATTCGAACCTGCGACCGCTGCAGTCGCGCGGTTCCGGACTGAAGCGCCTAGAACCACTCGGCCACCGTGGCCGGCTTGTACCAGTTTCTTTAGCACTTCAGTGTAGTGTAGAACTGGTTGGTAAGATCTCATGGTACCGTTTGTTGCATTTGCCTTAGCCTTTCTTTCTACACACAACGAAGGACGTGACGCTGTTTGGCTGCTCCTACCCACCAGATTCTGTTAAAGTCTGCTGGCTGGCTCTCCAGAAACGTTGATGTTGTGTTTTGCCCCGGCTCAGTCTCGGTGGCAAAATATTTCCACTGCAGCTGCCTCGTAAATGTAGCGAGATAGCTTCGCTCTGGGACTTTGAAAATTTTACCCGTTTTACTGCCCTATACAAGGCTGGCATGCTACACTTCATATCAGGAAGAGTCCCGATATACTCCTGATATATATGATCTTTCAGCTATCTCTACATCCAGAAGCCTCACGGATTTATGTCGGGGGATCTGGAAGGCCATGCTTTTGGAAACTGCCTATAGACGATGTCATCATTACTGCAGGTTTCTCGAAGCAAGTTTTTCACTTGCCAAGTGACATGTGGTGTCTGTCGTCAAGTCTCTCATGAAAGTAGTGGTGTGGATAGAGTTGCCTTCTCGCAAAGCTGGAATTACGTGCGCACGAGGTGGTCTGTATGACGTGTAGATGTGACTGATACGCCTGCCAAACCCGCTGGGCAGAACAGGTGACTAGGATTGTGGAAAGGTCGAAATTAGATTGGGGACAGTTTCACCTTTAAAACTGTAATTTATTGTAATTTAATAACACATTTACAACCAAAGCGGCTCATAGCGAAACCATTACACCTACGAGTTTCGAAATGCAGTTCTTTCAGCTGAAGGCCTCCAAACAAGAAGTTATAAAAATCAACAAGATAAAAATGCAGTTAAAATAGCCAATAAAATAATATATATATTACACAGCTAGTCTGAAAGCCTCAAGGCAAGAATACATAGACAAACATAAACAAGATGCAATAGAAACGGGCTGAAGGCCCACAATAAAATTTTCAAGATTTTAAAATAAATTACCATAACTTTTCAAAGGCAGTAGGCTGCAATGTTTAAGCTTGAAAGATAATTTCAAGAATAAGGTTCCCGGCTGAAGGTCCACAATCAATTTTCCAAAACTTTAAAAAAATATAACCCTAAGCCTTAAGTTTTAAGTAGCCGAAACCACACTAAAAGAAAAGACAACACAACGGCAATAACCTATCAGCAAATATCCACTTGCCGGAATTCGAACATCACTACTGGCCATTAAAATTGCTGCACGAAGAAGAAATGCATATGATAAACGAGTATTCACTGGACAAATATATTATACTAGAACTGACATGTGATTACATTTTAACGCAATTTGGCTGCATAGATCCTGATAAATCAGTACCCAGAACAACCACCTCTGGCCGTAATAACTGCCTTGATACTCCTGGGCATTGAGTCAAACAGAGCTCGGATGGCGTGTACAGGTACAGCTGCCCATGCAGCTTCAACACGATACCACAGTTCATCAAGAGTAGTGACTGGCCTATTGTGATGAGACAGTTGCTCGGCCACCATTGACCAGACGTTTTCAATTGGTGAGAGAAATGGAGAATGTGCTGGCCACGGCAGCAGTCGAACATTTTCTGTATCCAGAAAGGCCCGTACAGGACCTGCAACATGCGGTCGTGCATTATCCTGCTGAAATGTAGGTTTTTGCAGGGATCGAATGAAGAGTAGAGCCACGTGTCGCAATATATCTGAAATGTAACGTGCACTGTTCAAAGTGCCGTAAATGCGAACAAGAGGTGACCAAGACCATACCATCACGGGTGATACGCCAGTATGGTGAGGACGAATACACGCTGAATTCATCCGAAAAAATGACGTTGTGCCATTCGTGGACCCAGGTTCGTCGTTGAGTACACCATCGCAGGCGTTCCTATCTGTGATGCAGCGTCAAGGGTAACCGCAGCCACGGGCTCCGAGCTGATAGTCCGTGCTGCTGCAAACGTCGTCGAACTGTTCGTGCAGATGGTTGTTGTCTTGCAAACGTCCCCATCTGTTGACTCAGGGATCGAGACGTGGCTGCACGATCCGTTACAGCCGTGTGTATAAGATGCCTGTCATCTCGACTGCTAGTGATACGAGGCCGTTGGGGTCCAGCACGGCGTTCCGTATTACCCCCCTGAACCCACCGATTCCATATTCTGCTAACAGTCATTGGATCTCGACCACCGCGAGCAGCAATGTCGCGATACGATAAACAGCAATCGCTATAGGCTACAATGCGACCTGTAAAAAAGTCGGAAACGTGATGGTACGCATTTCTCCTTCTTACACGAGGCATCACAACAACGTTTCACCAGGCAACGCCAGTCAACTGTTGTTTGTGTATGAGAAATCGGTTGGAAACTTTCCTCATGTAGCTCGTTGTAGGTGTCGCCACCGGCGCCAACCTTGTGTGAATGTTCTGAAAAGCTAATCATTTGCAAATGACAGCCTCTTCTTCCTGTCGGTTAAATTTCGCGTTTGTAGCACGTCATTTTCGTGGTGTAGCAATTTTAATGGCCAATAGTGTACTTACATAAAATACAGTTAAACCAAGAATTATTTTAAATCATTGACTACGATAGAATATAAACAGACAATTACTTAGGTGAGACAGGTGGTGAGCCCAGCTACACCTGATCCGTCAGAACCCAACCAGGGGTCAGCCACGGACCGACCGACAAACCGCTTGCTTGCCACCAATTGGTACATGAGGATTCAAACACAAAAGTTAGGGGCGTGATTATCGACAATCAAATACGTATATGTATTAAGCTGTCAAAACTAGACACCGTGTTGGACAGCGGCAACAGGTGAGGAAAGGACTCTGCCTGAAATTACGTAAGTGGCCAGGCAGGTAACCAGAACAGTAACGGCCACGAAGTAGAAAATTCCGCCGGTGTACTCGAATTGTAGTCAACCAGTGTAGTTAATTCCACCGCGTGGCGGCTAAATTTCAGCAATAAAAACACTCGGTGTTGCTCACAGGAAAACCTTCCCAACAGCGAACCACCGAAATGAACCACACAACACGAAAGGACGTGGTTTGGGTACTTGGAACCACTACTCAACTTTGACGTCCTGGGTCGGTGAGTCACGAAGCTCGTAGCGGTCGGGCAGCTCCACACACGCTCCGACACTGCGCAGGGACCGCCAGCGGACCCAGCCGACTGCACCGCGCGGAGGTAACGTCCCTGGTCCGCAGCAACCGACCGACTCCTCTCAGAATGACGACAACATCTCAAATAGCCGTCAGTGGAAATAAAGCCAACCTGAGAAACACTTGCACGGAGATCGGAATGTTGTTGTTGTTGTTGTTGTGGTCTTCAGTCCTGAGACTGGTTTGATGCAGCTCTCCATGCTACTCTATCCTGCGCAAGCTTCTTCATCTCCCAGTACCTACTGCAACCCACATCCTTCTAAATCTGCTTAGTGTATTCATCTCTTGGTCTCCCTCTAACATTTTTGCCCTCCACCCTGCCCTCCAATACCAAATTGGTGATCCCTTGATGCCTCAGAACATGTCCTACCAACCGATCCCTTCTTCTAGTCAAGATGTGCCAGAAACTTCTCTTCTCCCCAATCCTATTCAATACCTCCTCATTAGTTATGTGATCTACCCATCTAATCTTCAGCATTCATCGGAATGATACCCAACAGTAACTAAACACGGCCGGCCGTAGTGGCCGAGCGGTTCTAGGCGCTACAGTCTGGAACCGCGCGACCGCCACGGTCTCAGGTTCGAATCCTGCCTTGGGCATGGATGTGCCTGATGTCCTTAGGTTAGTTAGGTTTAAGTAGTTGTACGAGGGTTGTTTTTTTTTAAGTAAGGACCGTTCGCGCGTTGAGTCCCGTAGTTCGCGCGGACGCCGCAACAAGCCACCGCGCCACTTGTCGGCATCCTTCCCGTTCACACTGATGCAAGTTGCAGCCCTGTAGCTGACGTGTACACATCGCTGTGCTACTTTATAATGTTTACCATTATTGAATCGGCCGCCGCGAGTGAGATACCGTCAGTGATACGTTTCTTGACCGCGAGGAGCCTATCAGCTGCAGAAATTCGTCGTCAGTTAACAGAAGTTTATGGCTCGAATGCAATGAGTGAAGGTAAAGTGCGTCAATCGGTCAGAGAGTTTTAAAAAATGGCCGTCAAAACGTCCGTGACGAAGAACGCTCAGGCAGGCCCTCTGAGATCACTGATGATTTGGTGGCTGCAGTCGGAACAAAGATTCGTGATGACAGAAGATCCACAATTTCCACTCTTTCTTTGCAATTTCCGCAAGTTTCGAGATCGGTTTTGTACAAAATTGTGTCTGAAAACCTAAACTTTAAGAAACTGTGTTCTCGGTGGGTACCCAGACTCCTCGCAGAGGACCACAAAGGCAAGAGATTTGCTACCTCATTGGACTTTTTGATAAGTTACGAGGAAGAAGGGGATGAGATGTTGAGTCAAATTGTCACCGGAGATGAAACATCGGTATCCCATACCACTCCCGAAAGCAAGCGACAATCGATGTAATGGCGACACACGACCTCACCCGTCAAGGTCAAAGCCGAACAGACGCTGTCAAAGCGCGGTGTTTCGCTAGTGGACTTTATGCGACAATCAACTCAGATGCCTACTGTGCAACTCTAAAGAAGCTCCGCAGAGCAATTCAAAACAAAAGGCGCGGCATGCTGACAAAAGGAGTTTTGCTCCTGCACGATAACGCTAGGCCTCACACCTCTCAAAAGACTCCGGATTTGGTTGATTCTTTGGGTGGGAAGTTTTGGACCATGCACCATACAGCCCCGACCTTGCTCCTAGCGGTTTTCACCTTTTCCGGTACCTGAAACACCACCTTGGCGGGCAGCGCTTCAATGACGACGATGAAGTGAAAGCGGCCGTGAACTCTCGGCTGTCGGAGCAGGCGGCCGAATTCTTTGAAGAGGGAATTAAAAACTTAGTTGTACGGTATGACAAGTGCTTAAATAAACAAGGCAACTAGGTAGAAAAATAGGTAAAAGTGTGTAGAATCACAAAATAAAAGCTTTTTTTACTAAAGTATTTGTATCTTTTTTAAAAAAATAAAAACGGCCCTTACTTAAAAAACAAACCTCGTAAGTTCTAGGGTACTGATGACCTCAGAAGTTAAGTCCCATAGTGCTCAGAGCCGTTTCAGCCATTTTAACTAAACACGCATGAAGACAAATCGGGAGTCGGTAAACACACACGCAGCCGACTCATGAACGATCGGCGAGCCAAACGCGTCGACCGACGATCCACCGAGGCCGTGGCCCGGCTCAAGCGATGCGTGGCGGCAATGACCGAGCGACCCATGTCGGCGCATACCTCACTGCTGCTCCAACCCGACTGCACCGGCGCCGCATTGCAACTACCGACTGGCAGGTCCGGACAGCGCTCCAGACGGGTTCCAACTGACTGGCAGACCCGAACACCCAATCTGCACTCCCTTACGACAGACAACGACCGGGAAGTAATAGCAGTCCGGCAAAGATACACTCCTGGAAATGGAAAAAAGAACACATTGACACCGGTGTGTCAGACCCACCATACTTGCTCCGGACACTGCGAGAGGCCTGTACAAGCAATGATCACACGCACGGCACAGCGGACACACCAGGAACCGCGGTGTTGGCCGTCGAATGGCGCTAGCTGCGCAGCATTTGTGCACCGCCGCCGTCAGAGTCAGCCAGTTTGCCGTGGCATACGGAGCTCCATCGCAGTCTTTAACACTGGTAGCATGCCGCGACAGCGTGGACGTGAACCGTATGTGCAGTTGACGGACTTTGAGCGAGGGCGTATAGTGGGCATGCGGGAGGCCGGGTGGACGTACCGCCGAATTGCTCAACACGTGGGGCGTGAGGTCTCCACAGTACATCGATGTTGTCGCCAGTGGTCGGCGGAAGGTGCACGTGCCCGTCGACCTGGGAACGGACCGCAGCGACGCACGGATGCACGCCGAGACCGTAGGATCCTACGCAGTGCCACACCGCCACTTCCCAGCAAATTAGGGACACTGTTGCTCCTGGGGTATCGGCGAGGACCATTCGCAACCGTCTCCATGAAGCTGGGCTACGGTCCCGCACACCGTTAGGCCGTCTTCCGCTCACGCCCCAACATCGTGCAGCCCGCCTCCAGTGGTGTCGCGACAGGCGTGAATGGAGGGACGAATGGAGACGTGTCGTCTTCAGCGATGAGAGTCGCTTCTGCCTCGGTGCCAATGATGGTCGTATGCGTGTTTGGCGCCGTGCAGGTGAGCGCCACAATCAGGACTGCATACGACCGAGGCACACAGGGCCAACACCCGGCATCATGGTGTGGGGAGCGATCTCCTACACTGGCCGTACACCTCTGGTGATCGTCGAGGGGACACTGCACGGTACATCCAAACCGTCATCGAACCCATCGTTCTACCATTCCTAGACCGGCAAAGGAACTTGCTGTTCCAACAGGACAATGCACGTCCGCATGTATCCCGTGCCACCCAACGTGCTCTAGAAGGTGTAAGTCAACTACCCTGGCCAGCAAGATCTCCGGATCTGTCCCCCATTGAGCATGTTTGGGACTGGATGAAGCGTCGTCTCACGCGGTCTGCACGTCCAGCACGAACGCTGGTCCAACTGAGGCGCCAGGTGGAAATGGCATGGCAAGCCGTTCCACAGGACTACATCCAGCATCTCTACGATCGTCTCCATGGGAGAATATCAGCCTGCATTGCTGCGAAAGGTGGATATACACTGTACTAGTGCCGACATTGTGCATGCTCTGTTGCCTGGGTCTATGTGCCTGTGGTTCTGTCAGTGTGATCATGTGATGTATCTGACCCCAGGAATGTGTCAATAAAGTTTCCCCTTCCTGGGACAATGAATTTACGGTGTTATTATTTCAATTTCCAGGAGTGTACTACGAGAGGGGATATACCGATGCGCTCTGCTCACGGTCAGGCAAAGCAGCAACTCAGTGACACTGGTAATTTAAACTAACGTAGTGAGGTGGAAGTACGTAAAAAAGGGTGTAAAATACATGATGGCGGCAACATGAGCCATGCACGGCTCAGTCACTGTAGGTCTAGCAGAAAGATCTTACAGAAAAACGGACCGAGAATGAGGTAGGTTCAGAATCCACACCACACGGTCACGTTAGTCGCGCGCCGTGGAGCAGATCCCCATATGCGGTATTTCTGTCCATTCACAACATGGTGCAGAGTTAAGTGCCTCGTCCATCCAAAGAATAGTCCCCGATTACCTGTCATCCATTTCGTGCGCGCCATAAACGAAGGACACAGCCACGGCGTTGTAGCCTACGTTGGGAGTTTCATTTTGTGCTCATTCTGAATTGTGTAGCGATCTATCTAGATCTACATCTACATGATTACTCTGCAATTCACATTTAAGTGGTTGGCAGAGGGTTCATCGAACCACAATCATACTATCTCTCTACTATTCCACTCCCGAACAGCGCGCGGCTAAAACGAACACCTAAACCTTTCTCTTTGAACTCTGATTTCTCTTATTTTATTTTGATGATCATTCCTACCTATGTAGGCTGGGCTCAACAAAATATTTTCACATTCGGAAGAGTAAGTTGGTGTCTGAAATTTCGTAAAAAGATCTCGCCGCGACGAAAAGCGTCTTTGCTGTAATGACTTCCATCCCAACTCGTGTATCATATCTGCCACACTCTCTCCCCTATTACGTGATAATACAAAAAGAGCTGCCATTTTTTGCACCCTTTCGATGTCCTCCGTCAATCCCACCTGGTAAGGATCCCACACCGCGCAGCAATATTCCAACAGACGACGAACGAGTGTAGTGTAAGCTGTCTGTTTAGTGGACTTGTTGCATCTTCCAAGTGTCCTGCCAATGAAACGCAACCTTTGGCTCGCCTTCCCCACAATATTATCTATGTGGTCTTTCCGACTGAAGTTGTTCGTAATTTTAACACCCAGGTACTTAGTTGAACTGAGAGCCTCGAGAATTGTACTATTTATCGAGTAATCGAATTCCAACGGATTTCTTTTGGAACATGTGGATCGCCTCACACTTTTCGTTGTTTAGCGTCAAACTGCCACCTGCCACACCATACAGCAATCTTTCCTAAATCGCTTTGCAACTGATACTGGTCTTCAGATGACCTTACTAGGCAGTAAATTACAGCATCATCTGCGAACAACCTAAGAGAACTGCTCAGATTGTCACCCAGGTCATTTATATAGATCAGGAACAGCAGAGGTCCCAGGACACTTCCTTGGGGAACACCTGATATCACTTCAGTTTTACTCGATGATATGCCGTCTATTACGAAGAACTGCGACCTTCCTGACAGGAAATCACGAATCCAGTCGCACAACTGAGACGATACCCCATAGCTCCGCAGCTTGATTAGAAGTCGCTTGTGAGGAACGGTGTCAAAAGCTTTCCGGAAATCTAGTAATACGGAATCAACTTGAGATCCCCTGCCGATATCGGCTATTACTTCGTGCGAAAAAAGAGCTAGCTGTGTTGCACAAGAACATTGTTTTCTGAAACCGTGCTGATTACGTATCAATAGATCGTTCACTTCGAGGTGATTCATAATGTTGGAGTACAGTATATGCTCCAAAACCCTACTGCAAACCGACGTCAATGATATAGGTCTGTAGTTAGATGGATTACTCCTACTACCCTTCTTAAACACTGGTGCGACCTGCGCAATTTTCCAGTCTGTAGGTACAGATCTGTCGGTGAGCGAGTTGTATATGATTGCTAAGTAGGGAGCTATTGTATGAGCATAATCTGAAAGGAGCCCAATTGGTATACAATCAGGACCTGAAGACTTGCTGGTATCAAGTAATTTGAGTTGCTTCGCAAACCCTAAGGCATCTACTTCTAAGAAACTCACTCTAGCAGCTGTTCGTGTTTCAAGCACACTTAAGTGCCTGGCAGAGGGTTCATCGAAACACCTCACACTAATGGTTCAAATGGCTCTGGCTCTGAGCACTATGGGACTTAACTGCTGAGATCATCAGTTCCCTAAAACTTAGAACTACTTAAACCTAACTAACCTAAGGACATCACACACATCCATGCCCGAGGCAGGATTCGAACCTACGGTCGCGCGGTTCCAGACTGTAGCGCCTAGAACCGCTCGGCCACTCCGGCCGGCAAAGTAGGTTAGGTTAAGTAATGTGTAAGCCTAGGGATCGATGACCTCAGCAGTTTGGTACCATAAGAACATCCCACATGTTTCCAAAATTTCCAAACGCTTTTCCAAAATGAAGACGTACAGCATCTACATGCCTTCTACATCTACATCTACATGGCTACTCTGCAAATCACACTTAAATTCGTGCCAGAGGGTTCCTCGAACTACTTTCATAATAATTCTCTATTATTCAACTCACGAACACCCGAATCTTTCGGTAAGAGCTCTGATTTCCCTTATTTTATTATTATGATCGTTTCTCGCTATGTAATAAGTCGACATCAAAGAAATGCTTTCGCGCCGTAACGAAAGACACCTTTGTTTTAAAATGATTTCCACCCCAAATCATGCATCATGTACGTGACACTGTCTCGCCCAGTTCTTCATAGTACAAAACGTGTCGCTCTTCTCTGAACGTTCTCGATGTAGTCTGTTAATCGCATTTGATAAGGATCCCACACCACGTAGCAGTGCATCAAAAGAGGACGGACAAAAGTAGTGTAGGCAGTGTCTTTAGTAGATCTGTTGCATCTTCTAAGTGTTCTGCACATAAGACGCAGTCTTTGGTTAACCTTCGCCCCAACATTTTCGGTACATTTATTCCAATTTACGTAGGTCGTATTTCAATTCGTAGGCACTTAGTTGAGTTTACTGGCTTTAGATTTGATTAATCTATCGTCTAACCTAAGTTTAAAGGATTCCTTTTAGCACCCACGTGGATAACCTGACACTTTTAATTATTTAGGGTCAACTTCCAATTTTTGGCATCATACAGATAGCTTTTCTAAATCGTTTTGCGCTATGTTTTGATCTTCTGTTGGCTTTGCTAGACAATAAACGACGGCATCATCTGCAAACAACCTACGACGGCTGGTCTGATTGTAATCCAAATCGTTTATATACAGTTTGTCCCTTTTATCTTGATTACGCTAAATAACTGCTTGTCCAGATGCAAATTACAAAATCTTTCAAGCGAATGTTCTTTAGCCGTCAGGGGGACATCAATCAGCTTTCGTTGTAGCTTTCTTTTCTACAAACATATGAACAGCGGTATGACTTTTTTAAATGGCACCCTGTATTTTTTATTCGGTAATTCATTTCCTCTCCTGAAGACCTATTCAAAAATGTATCACAGTGTACCATTCACTGAAACACAACGTCATTAATTACGTAACACGACATTGACTTTGAGCCCGGGATCACAAACTCGGCCACTTGCTGGAGTTGTCAGAAAACGAATGAAAACCAAATAAAAACATAATTGGCTTTGACTCTCCTGTACCATTGCACAAGAGTAGAACATTCAAAGGTGCTCAAAGTGGTGACCCCGGACACCGATACACTGGTGCACTCGTTGAATGAAAGAATTATTTACTGCTCCCATGGTTGCCTGCTCAAGAGAATTACAAGCAAGCACGATACATTCCTGCATGACCTCTGGAGATGTTGGAATATCGCGATAGATAACGTCTTTAATGCATCCCCAAAGGAAAAAGTCCAGAGGATTTAAATCGGGAGACCTAGCAGACCAAGTAACTGTTCCTCCTCGACCGATCCATCTGGCAGGTTACCTTCGTTTCAGAACACGACGTGCGCGCAAGGTATTACGTGCTGGACATCCATCGTGTTGATACCACATAAGCATTCAGGTTCACTTCATCCAGAAGAAGATAAGAATTCGTCTGAGGAAGTTGACATACGCTGTGCCGTTTAGACTACCACTGATGAAATAAGTGCCAATAATTGTAGTACCAAGCATCCCACACCAGACGTAAACTCTCCGTTGACGCTGATGTCCCACCTGTCTAAGCCATCGTGGGTTGTCGCTGGACCAATAATGCATGTTCTTTTTATTTACCTGTTCTTTGTTTGAGAAGGAACATTCATCGGTAAATAGGACATTGGAGAAGAAGTTCGGGTTGGTGAGGATTTGCTGCTGTGTCCACTGACAGAACTGTACACTTTCAACATCGCAGCGCGTCAGCAATCGTCGGTTAGATAATTAAAAACTAAAAACCCGCCTCGATTGCGAAAAAAGCACCTAGTGTTAACCCAGGTTTCGGCGTAGATAACTGCACCGTCTTCAGAACAATAAAACCCACAAGTGACCTTTGTCAATGATTAAAAGAACACCACAGCAATACATTTATAAACGAAAAAGAAAAGGCAAACAGTTTATGGCGGGCCATGGCGCATCGAACATGGGCCAGTGTGAGGTGGAGCGTACACCATTAAGTTAAGTAGTGGTTTTGACTTTGTACATATGTACTGTGTTTTGAATAGGTCTTTAGGAGAGGAAATGAGTTATCGAATAAAAAATACAGGGTGCTGTTTAAAAAAGTCATATCGCTGTTGATATCTTCGTAAAAAAACAGAGCTGCAGTGAGGGCAATCATGTCCCCCTGACGGCTAAAGAACATTATCTTGGAATATTCTGTAATTTTCATCTGGACAAATAGTTATTTATGATGGTCAAGATAAATGGGACACCCCGTATACAGCGTGTTACAAAAA
Organism: Schistocerca gregaria; assembly: GCF_023897955.1. Taxonomy (NCBI): domain Eukaryota; kingdom Metazoa; phylum Arthropoda; class Insecta; order Orthoptera; family Acrididae; genus Schistocerca; species Schistocerca gregaria. Next base: position 67,477,297 of record NC_064930.1, read on the forward strand.
GGTACGGCCAAACTTTCAGGAAACATTCCTGACACATAAGAAAAAAATTATGTTATGTGGATATGTGTCCGGAAACGCTTACTTTCCATGTTAGAGCTCATTTTATTACTTCTCTTCAAATCACATTAATCGCGGAATAGAAACACACAGCAACAGAACGTACCAGCGTTTCAAACACTTTGTTACGGGAAATGTTCAAAATGTCCTCCGTTAGCGAGGATACGTGCATCCACCCTCCGTCGCACGGAATCCCTGATGCGCTGATGCAGCCCTGGAGAATGGCGTATTGTATCACAGCCGTCCACAATACGAGCACGAAGAGTCTCTACATTTGGTACCGGGATTGCGTAGACGAGAGCTTTCAAATGGCGCCATAAATGAAAGTCGAGAGGGTTGAGGTCAGGAGAGCGTGGAGGCCACGGAATTGGTCCGCCTCTACCAATCCGTCGGTCACCGAATCTGTTGTTGAGAAGCGTACGAACACTTGGACTGAAATGTGCAGGAGCTCCATCGTGCATGAACCACATGTTGTGTCGTACTTGTAAAGGCAATGAGTCGCATCTCGACAGAAGCACTGAAGTCAACATTACCTTCCTTCAATTGGGCCAACTGGCGGTGAATCGAGGAAGTACAGTACATACTGACGAAACTAGAATGAGCTCTAACATGGAAATTAAGCGTTTCCGGACACATGTCCACATAACATCTTTTCTTTATTTGTGTGTGAGGAATGTTTCCTGAAAGTTTTGCCGTACCTTTTTTGTAACACCCTGTATAAGCATCAACGGATGGACAAGACTGCCTTGGGGAACGCCAGAATACACTTGTGTTTTACTCGATGAATTTCTGTCAGTTACCACGAGTTGTAATCCTCTGTGACAGGTAATCGCGAATCGAGTCGGATAAGTGAGACGATGTTCCGTAATCACGCAATTTGATTAAAAGCCACTTGTGAGGTACGGTGTAAAAGGCCTTCTGGAAAGCTAGAAATACGGGATCAGTTGGAAATCCCTTGTCAACAGCACTGAGCACTTCGTGTGAGTAAAGAGCCAGTTGTGGTTCACAACAAATGCGCCGCAAAATCTTTCGAACCGTCGGCCGGATCAGAGAGCCCGAGCGCTGGCTGCAGAATTCGAGACATGTTCGGCAGAGTGGTCTATGGCTACGGCAACTTCAGCAAGAGCTGCCACAGGAATGGACCGCCTTCATCTCCCTGCTGCACCGCCTTCTCCAAATTTCCTGACCATACTCTGCAGTCCTTGTATCGACGTGGGGACACTCGGCAGCTGTTTCTGCCAGCGATATTGGCGCAGTGCAGCTCTACTGTTGTGACAGAACACCTTTACCAGTCCTTCTCAGTAGCCACTACCTTTCGCACGGATTTCAATCTTCTTAACTCTTCACAACAGGCGTCACTTCACATTGGGAAGGTCAGCATCCCTGCACCGGACGAGACATTCGAGTTTTTGCGCTCTCGTAAAGTTATTTAGATTATTCAAATGGCTCTGACAAGGGAACCTCCCCATCGCACCGCCCTCAGATTTAGTTATAAGTTGGCACATTGCATAGGCCTTGAAAAACTGGGCACAGATCAATCGAGAAAACGGGAAGCAGTTGTGTGGAAATACACTCCTGGAAATTGAAATAAGAACACCGCGAATTCATTGTCCCAGCAAGGGGAAACTTTATTGACACATTCCTGGGGTCAGATACATCACATGATCACACTGACAGAACCACACGCACATAGACACAGGCAACAGAGCATGCACAATGTCGCCACTAGTACAGTGTATATCCACCTTTCGCAGCAATGCAGGCTGCTATTCTCCCATGGAGACGATCGTAGAGATGCTGGATGTAGTCCTGTGGAACGGCTTGCCACGCCATTTCCACCTGGCGCCTCACTTGGACCAGCGTTCGTGCTGGACGTGCAGACCGCGTGAGACGACGCTTCATCCAGTCCCAAACATGCTCAATGGGGGACAGATCCGGAGATCTTGCTGGCCAGGGTAGTTGACTTACACCTTCTAGAGCACGTTGGGTGGCACGGGATACATGCGGACGTGCATTGTCCTGTTGGAACAGCAAGTTCCCTTGCCGGTCTAGGAATGGTAGAACGATGGGTTCGATGACGGTTTGGATGTACCGTGCACTATTCAGTGTCCCCTCGACGATCACCAGAGGTGTACGGCCAGTGTAGGAGATCGCTCCCCACACCATGATGCCGGGTGTTGGCCCTGTGTGCCTCGGTCGTATGCAGTCTTGATTGTGGCGCTCACCTGCACGGCGCCAAACACGCATACGACCATCATTGGCACCAAGGCAGAAGCGACTCTCATCGCTGAAGACGAACACGTCTCCATTCGTCCCTCCAATCACGCCTGTCGCGACACCACTGGAGGCGCGCTGCACGATGTTGGGGCGTGAGCGGAAGACGGCCTAACGGTGTGCGGGACCGTAGCCCAGCTTCATGGAGACGGTTACGAATGGTCCTCGCCGATACCCCAGGAGCAACAGTGTCCCTAATTTGCTGGGAAGTGGCGGTGCGGTCCCCTACGGCACTGCGTACGATCCTACGGTCTCGGCGTGCATCCGTGCGTCGCTGCGGTCCGGTCCCAGGTCGACGGGCACGTGCACCTTCCGCCGACCACTGGCGACAACATCGATGTACTGTGGAGACCTCACGCCCCACGTGTTGAGCAATTCGGCGGTACGTCCACCCGGCCTCCCGCATGCCCACTATACGCCCTCGCTCAAAGTCCGTCAACTGCATATACGGTTCACGTCCACGCTGTCGCGGCATGCTACCAGTGTTAAAGCCTGCGATGGAGCTCCGTATGGCACGGCAAACTGGCTGACACTGACGGCGGCGGTGCACAAATGCTGCGCAGCTAGCGCCATTCGACGGCCAACACCGCGGTTCCTGGTGTGTCCGCTGTGCCGTGCGTGTGATCATTGCTTGTACAGCCCTCTCGCAGTGTCCGGAGCAAGTATGGTGGGTCTGACACACCGGTGTCAATGTGTTCTTTTTTCCATTTCCAGGAGTGTATGAAAAAAAAGGAAAATATACAAACTGAGTAGTCCATGCGGAAGATAGGCAACATTAATCACAGTCTGAGCTCTGGAGCGCCGTGGTCCCGTGGTTAGCGCGAGCAGCTGCGAAATGAGAGGTCCGTGGTTCAAGTCTTCCCTCGAGTGAAAAGTTTAGTTTATTTATTTTCGCAAAGGTATGATCTGTCCGTTCGTTCACTGACGTCTCTGTTCACTGTAAGACGTGATGTCTGTGTTTTGCGACCGCACCGTAAGACCGCTTTTTTTTTCATATTCACACACAACTTCTTTCTTGTTTGGACAAGAGGCAGTGCCTAAATACCAAGCTAACAGGCACAACGTGGGGAGCACACCCCAACACCGTGAGAACCTCTTCCCTTGCGTTGAGTTACTCTGCCGGAGAATACGCAATCCCAGTGTGGTTCAATTCTTGCCATGCCAAAACAGTAGATGTCGCTCTTAATGATACTTGTCGCATCACCACCGGGTGCCTGAAGCCTACTCCTCTGGATAAACTGTACAGCCTCGCGGGAATTGCACCCCCCCGACATCCGCCGGGAGGTAGCAGCAAAAACCGAGAAGGAAAAAATCAGAAACTTCTGCAGCTCACGCCCTATATGGCTATCAGCCAGCAAACCGACGACCAAAATCCTGAAAGAGCTTCCTCAGATCCACCGAGGCTCTAGTTGGGACACCACAGCAATGCCGAATCGAACTATGGCGTGCAAGGCTTACCAGTACTGTGGGGTGGATTACACCAAGCGAAAGACTGCCACCCGGCTACACAGAGAGGTGGAGTACATGGAGATCCCTCAACAGACTACGCTCGGGTGTCACGAAATGTAAGAGCAATCTGACCAAATGGGGTTTCCTAGAGGAGCCGGCACTCTGCCAGTGTGGAGCAACACAGACGACCTTCCACCTGCTCCAGTGTACCAGTACTGTGGGGTGGATTACACCAAGCGAAAGACTGCCACCCGGCTACACAGAGAGGTGGAGTACATGGAGATCCCTCAACAGACTACGCTTGGGTGTCACGAAATGTAAGAGCAATCTGACCAAATGGGGTTTCCTAGAGGAGCCGGCACTCTGCCAGTGTGGAGCAACACAGACGACCTTCCACCTGCTCCAGTGTACCAGTACTGTGGGGTGGATTACACCAAGCGAAAGACTGCCACCCGGCTACACAGAGAGGTGGAGTACATGGAGATCCCTCAACAGACTACGCTCGGGTGTCACGAAATGTAAGAGCAATCTGACCAAATGGGGTTTCCTAGAGGAGCCGGCACTCTGCCAGTGTGGAGCAACACAGACGACCTTCCACCTGCTCCAGTGTACCAGTACTGTGGGGTGGATTACACCAAGTGAAAGACTGCCACCCGGCTACACAGAGAGGTGGAGTACATGGAGATCCTCAACAGACTACGCTCGGGTGTCACGAAATGTAAGAGCAATCTGACCAAATGGGGTTTCCTAGAGGAGCCGGCACTCTGCCAGTGTGGAGCAACACAGACGACCTTCCACCTGCTCCAGTGTACCAGTACTGTGGGGTGGATTACACCAAGCGAAAGACTGCCACCTGGCTACACAGAGAGGTGGAGTACATGGAGATCCCTCAACAGACTACGCTCGGGTGTCACGAAATGTAAGAGCAATCTGACCAAATGGGGTTTCCTAGAGGAGCCGGCACTCTGCCAGTGTGGAGCAACACAGACGACCTTCCACCTGCTCCAGTGTACCAGTACTGTGGGGTGGATTACACCAAGCGAAAGACTGCCACCCGGCTACACAGAGAGGTGGAGTACATGGAGATCCCTCAACAGACTACGCTTGGGTGTCACGAAATGTAAGAGCAATCTGACCAAATGGGGTTTCCTAGAGGAGCCGGCACTCTGCCAGTGTGGAGCAACACAGACGACCTCCCACTGTGCTCCAGTGTATCCAATGTCCAGCAACACAAGACCTGCTACATGCAACGCCAAATGCAATAGAAGTCGCTAACATCTGGGCGGCAAAAGTGTAAACAATTATCTTGTAAGTGTATCTACAAACAACATGTAAATATTGTACATTATTTTATATATTGTTAACGCTTCTGACACGAATAAATATAAATACAACTTCTTTCTGTTTTCTCGATTGATCTGTGTTCAGTTTTTCAAAGCCTATCCACTGTGCCAACTTATAAGTAAATCTCAGGGGGTTCCATGGGGAGGTTCCCTTGTGAGCACTATGGGACTTAACATATGTGGTCATCAGTCCCCTAGAACATAGAACTACTTAAGCCTAACCTAAGGACATCACACACACCCAAGCCCGGGGCAGGATTCGAATCTGCGACCGTAGCGGTCGCGCGGTTCCAGACTGCAGCGCCTAGAACCGCTCGGCCACGACGGCCGGCATTTAGATTGTAATAACAGTCCTGTACAAATTACCCATTAAAAGCGTGTACCAGTGCGTTTTTTTGAGCTTGCAATACGAGGTACGACTTCGGATCACGGATTTACTTCAGACTTTATATACAGGGCGAATCACTAACTATTGACACCAAAAATAACTCCGAAAGTATAATAGCCACTGAAAAGTTTGTGGGACAAAAGTTGCATGGGACAACGGGGGCCATAATATGACGTTGGTTTTTTGTTGCTAGGTGGGGTCGCTTCAGAGATATGAAGGTCAACTTTGATTCTTTAAATGGGATGCTATAGTTTGGTACTTATTTTCTGATAGCGGCTATCGAGATGAATTCATTGATATGTAACAGTAAGGTCTTTGAAGGTCAACGGTCACAAAGGTGGCATGGACGTCCATTTACAGAAGGTGTTCGAAGTGGTGACCACTGGTAACAATGCAGTGCTGCAATCTTCCTCAATCGGATTGAGTAGTATTCCTTATCACTTGCCGGCCGTGGTGGCCGAACGGTTCTAGGCGCTACAGTCCGGAACTGCGCGACTGCCACGGTCGCAGGTTCGAAGCCTGCCTCGGGCATGGATGTGTGTGATGTCCTTGGGTTAGTTAGGTTTAAGTAGTTTAAGTTCTAGGGGACTGATGACCACAGATGTTAAGTCCCATAGTGCTCAGAGCCATTTGAACCATTTGAACCGTATCTCTTCGGCACGTATCGAAGCACATGCACTGACAATTCTCTCTCGCATCTTCAGGTGTAGTTGGAACGTCTTTATAAACAATGTCTTTTACGAATTCCCACAAGAAAAAAAAACGAGACGCGTCAATTAGGGCGAATATCCGGCCACGACAAATCTCCTCCACAGATCTCGGATGGCGTGTACAGGTACAGCTACGCATGCAGCTATAACATGATACCACAGTTTACCAAGAGTAGTGACTGGCGTATTGTGACGAGCCAGTTGCTCGGCCACCATTGACCAGACGCTTCCAGTTGGTGAGAGATCTGGAGAATTTGCTGGCCAGGGCAGCAGTCGAACATTTTCTGTATCCAGAAAGGCCCGTACAGGACCTGCAACGTGCGGTCGTGCATTATCCTGCTGAAATGTAGGGTTTCGCAGGGACGGAATGAAGGGTAGAGCCACGGGTCGTAACACATGTGAAATGTAACGTCCACTGATCAAAGTGCTGTCAATGCGAACAAGAGATGACCAAGACGTGTAACCAATAGCACCCCATACCATCATGGCGGGCGATACTCCAGTATGGCGATGACGAATACACGCTTCCAATGCGCGTTCACCGCGATGTCGCCAAACATGGATGCGACCATCGTGAGTAAACAGAACCTGGATTCATCCGAAACAATGACGTTTTGCCATTCGTGCACCCAGGTTCGTCGAGTACACCATCGCGGCGCTCCTGTCTGTGATGGAGCGTCAAGGGTAACCGCAGCCACGGTCTCCGAGCTGATAGTCCGTGCTGCTGCAAACGTCGTCGAACTGTTCATGCAGATGGTTGTCGTCTTGCAAACGTCCCCATCTGTTGACTCAGGGATCGAGACGTGGCTGCACGATCCGTTACAGCCGTGCGGATAAGATGCCTGTCATCTCGACTGCTAGTGATACGAGGCCGCTGGGATCCAGCACGGCGTTCCGTATTACCCTCCTGAGCCCACCGATTCCATATTCTGCTAACAGTCATTGGATCTCGACCAACGCGAGCAGCAATGTCTCGATACGATTAACCGCAATCTCGATATGCTACAATCCGACCTTTATCAAAGTCGGAAACGTGATGGTACGCATTTCTCCTCCTTACACGAGGCATCACAACAACGTTTCACCAGACAACGCCGGTCAACTGCTGTTTGTGTATGAGAAATCGGTTGGAAACTTTCCTCATGTCAGCACGTTTAGGTGTCGCCACCGGCGAATGCTCTGGAAAGCTAATCATTTGCATATCACAGCATCATCTTCCTGTCGGTTAAATTTCTCGTCTGTAGCACGTCATCTTCGTGGTGTAGCAATGTTAATGGCCTGTAGTGTAACAACACGCCACGCGGGCAGTCTAACTCACCCTTCTTCGACTGGAGCACAGCTGTACCGGCGGCAGACTGCCTCGCCTTTTCTCCTCCAGCCTCTTCCACGCTCCGTGTGGACCGGAAAACCCAAAGATACCATTTACGCCACCAACCTAACGGAGGTAGATTTCTCACAAAGTAGCGCAAACCTCTTGAGAGTTGGCTATTCTGTACAACTGCTGCTGAATCTGTATGACTATCGCAATCGCAGAGAAGAGAAACAAGGAAAAGGAAGAGAAATGCTAGTGAAAGTGGGCTACCGGACTAGCGACAGGTGGCTACAGGACCCTTTCAAACTGGCAAACGGCGCTTCGCGCGATACAGCTACAAACGTACCAAGACTGCTTCCGATGGTGGAAACGGCGTTGGCAGCGGTTTATCAATTGTGGAGGAGCGTATTTCAGAGGAGACCATGCACAATAAGAAGAAGGTAAGCGCAGAATAATTTTGCTGACAAAGTTCCGGAATTTTTTGAACACGCCTTGTACATAGTGGTACAGCATCAGACGATGCATGACTACGAGTTGTAGATAGTGTACGGTGTGATACGACGGGCCCAGCTATCTCATTCACTGATTTCCCCCCCCCCCCCCCCCCCCTCAACCAAAACGTAATACTCTATCCTGTTTTCGCGCAAACACTTGACGTTGCAAAAGCATTTACCCAGCGCTCTGCAGGCGATCCCCTTATCTCCGCGGGTCATTGGAATACGTTCTTTCTTTTTTTTTTCTCCGATAGTGATTTATCGGGAACGTTCGGCTACAGATGTGGCATTCCGCGCGCTCTTACATAACGGCCGATACTTGAAAATCCGATTAAAAGCCTGTAATCTTCCTGGCTGGCATTGTGTCGGCGTGCTTGCTTGCTCCCGTGTTATCTGATTGACGTTGGCATGATCTTTGCAATCTTCTTATCGGTTTGGTGACGAAGTGAGGGCACGAAATGTGGTTCCCCGTGCAGTTGCTCTTAGATCTTGTTTCTGTAGCGTCGTACAGGAGCTGGCCGCTTACTGGATAGCAGCTAAGCAAATGTATTAGGTTGGTGCATGAGTTCGTAACGGTTTTGTTTTGCATGTTGGTATTCCTGTTACTGTGGATTTAATTTAGCAAATGGTTCAAATGGCTCCGAGCACTCAGGCACTTAACATCTGAGGCCAAAAGTCCCCTAGAACTTTTTTTGTTGTGGTCTTCAGTCCAGAGACTGGTCTGATGCAGCTCTCCACGCTACTCTATCCTGTGCAAGCTTCTTCATCTCCCAGTACCTACAGCAACCTACATCTTTCTGAGTGTGCTCAGTGTATTCATCTCTTGGTCTCCCTCTACGATTTTTACCCTCCACGCAGCCCTCCAATACCAAATTGGCGATCCCTTGATCCTTCAGAATATGTCCTACCAACCGATCCCTTCTTCTGGTCAAGTTGTACCACAAACTTCTCTTCTCCCCAATCCTATTCATTACCTCCTCATTAGTTTTGTAATCTTCAGCATTCTTCTGTAGCACCACATTTCGAAAGCTTCTATTCTCTTCTTGTCCAAACTATTTATCGTCCATGATTCACTTCCATACATGGCTACACTCCATACAAATACTTTCAGAAACGACTTCCTGACACTTAAATCTATACTCGATGTTAAATTTCTCTTCTTCAGAAACGCTTTCCTTGCCATTGCCAGTCTACATTTTATATCCTCTCTACTTCGACCATCATCAGTTATTTTGCTCCCCAAATAGCAAAACTCCTTTACTACTTTAAGTGTCTCATTTCCTAATCTAATTCCCTCAGCATAACCCGACTTAATTCGACTACATTCCATTATCCTCGTTTTGCTTTTGTTGATGTTCATCTTATATCCTCCTTTCAAGACACTGTCCATTCCGTTCAACTGTCCATTCCGTTCAGCTGTCCATTCCGTTCAACTGTCCATTCCGTTCAACTGGTCTTCCAAGTCCTTTGCCGTCTCTGACAGAATTACAATGTCTCGGCGAACCTCAAAGTTTTTATTTCTTCTCCATGGATTTTAATACCTACTCCGAATTTTTCTTTTGTTTCCTTTACTGCTTGCTCAATATACAGATTGAATAACATCGGGGATAGACTACAGCCCTGTCTGACTCCCTTCCCAACCGCTGCTTCCCTTTCAAGTCCCTCGACTCTTATAACTGCCATCTGGTTTCTGTACAAATTGTAAATAGCCTTTCGCTCCCTGTATTTTACCCCTGGCACCTTCAGAATTTGAAGGAGAGTGTTCCAGTCAATATTGTCAAAAGCTTTCTCTAACTCTACAAATGCTAGAAACGTAGGTTTGCCCTTCCTTAATCTAGCTTCTAAGATAATTCGTAGGGTCAGTATTGCCTCACGTGTTCCAACATTTCTACGGAATCCAAACTGATCTTACATTATTTGATTTGAAAAGCAGCTGAGCAAAACTGAACGTACTCAGACATTTATCTCTTACTTTATTCTGAGCCACACTAAACTGACACACGATGTTTTTAGCGCAACGCAATCTGACTTTCAATAATCCCTACAAAAGAATGGCCCTGACTAACAATAACCTATACCTTTCACGAATCACTTACCTCAACAAAATCTTCGTTACTCGAACTACTGCAATACAGCGAGCGCCAATACTGCCAGCTAAATAAAAGATTCAAACTACTGAAGGCACTAACTACTGATAGGCACAGCTAGCAAATGACAGATTTTGCTAGAGAACAAACAGTGTATTTACCTTAATAGTGTTCAAAAGTCATAATGTATATATCAGTTCATGACATCCAGTCTTACAAATGCACTGTCTCTAATGGACATACGTCCAGATCGTCCGCTCTCAAAACTCCGCCATCTCTCCCCCCACATCCACCACTGCTGGCGGCTCACCTGCAACTGCGCAACGCTACGCGCTGTTCACATCCAACCGCGCAACACTACAATAGCGAATATTAACAACACTTGAGTCCAACCAGCCACAGACTGCACACAGCGCAGTCAGTGATTTGCATACAGAGCACTACGTGGCGTTACCAACGTAAAAACCTAAACAGCCTACTCACAAAGTTTCTGTCATATTTGTCTGTTTTGTTTATTCAACTTATGGAGAAAAAAAACACACCTAACTTATGCAGCAATCCATTCATGGCTTTTCTGCAACTTACACATAAGTGCTTCGGCAAAACCACTTCCAGACAATTTTTTTCACCGCTCCATTCTCGAATGGTACAAAGGAGAAAAGGACACCTAAATCTTTCCGTCCGAGCTCTGGATTTCTTTCTTTTTTTTTTCCCCGCGAAATGTTTTCGCATTCGGAGGAGAGAGATGTTGATTGAAATACGCGAAAAGATGTCGCCGCAGCGATGAAAGCCATTGTTTTAATAATTGTGCAAGCTACAACATTCATCAGTCATCTGACTGGTTTGATACGGACCGCAACGATAATTGCCCTTGCAACCTACGTCCTCAATTATTTGCTGGATATACTCCAATTTCTGTGTTCTTCTACAGTTTTTGCCCTCTGCAGCTCCCTCTTGCACCATACAAGTCATTCCTTCATGTCTTAACATGTGTCCTATCGTCCCGTCCCTTCTCCTTATCAGTGTTTTCCACATATTCCTTTCCTCTCCGATTCTTCGCAAAACCTTCCCATTCCTTGCCTTGTCAGTCCACATAATTTCCAACATTCCTCTGTAGCACCACATCTCAAACGCTTCGATTCTCTTCTGTTCCGGTTTCACCACAATCCATGTTTCATCACCATACAATGCTGTACTCCAGACGTACATCCTCAGAAATTTCTTCCACAAAGTAAGGCTGATGTTTGATACCAGTACACTTCTGTAGGTCAGGAATGCCCTTTCTACCATTTCTAGTCTGCTTTTGATGTCCCCCTTGCTCTGTCCGTCATTGGTTATATTGCTGCCAAGGTTCCAGAATTTATTAAATTCATCAACTTTGTGACCGTCAAATCTGATGTTAAACTTCGCGCTCTTCTAAGAAACTCAGCACTTCCCGTTCAAAGGACGCAGTAACGTACATATTTCTAGTCGAAGCTGTAAAACGTGTTTCGCCTCTGTTGTAAGAAATATGGAAAAACGACTCTGATTATCCTGCTGTTGCTTAAATATGAGTTAGTGGTTTTTGTATCGGTTCGAGTAACTCTACCAAGGGTATACCACGTGCTACCTGTCTGAGATTTTACTTTACAGAAAACTAATTACACACAGCACGTTCCTGTGATTGTTTTCATCTTTGAAGTTTGCCACCTGTTGCATCATGAATCTTAAATTCGGACGAGACCTTTCCTTTTTTTTGTTGTAGAGGAATTGATTGCAGTCTTAATGTCGAATTCGATTTGCTTCAGCATTGCAAGAAACCTGTACTAGTATATACAGGGTGACAATTATTGAGCTACAGGGTGGCGCACGAAATGTGTTACAAATTGTTTCTTTCACTATTTACGGCGCACATTAGATATCCCGCTGGGATCTCTACTGCAGTACCAGCAGAGCTTGGAAAAACAAATGAGTTACGAAATGACGTGTAATTCACGACACTGCCGCTAGGAGACTAGTAAGCAGCAATGGCTGGCAATGGAAGACTGACGACACAGCAACAATCGGCAATTGCGTTGCTTTTTCGTGAAACGAAAAGCCTTGTTGTGACTCAGAGGCGTTTTCGACAACAGTTTAACACACTATGCGTCCCTTGCAAGAAGACCACCCACAGGTTGTACGATAAATTTGTACAGGAAGGAATGCTATTGGAAGCGAGCGACCTCAGCCTAAGCCAGTTTGCTCGCCGGAGAATATTGAAGCGGTACGAGTTGCTGTACAGAGAAGTCCCGGGAAATCGTGTAGAAAGGCAGCAGTGCAACTGGGAATATGCAGACGCTCCGTTCAACGCAGTCTTAAAAGTGACCTCCATATGTACCCATAGAAGATGTCCTGTGCACAGAAGCTCACTGAAGAACACAAGCAGCAGAGGCTACTGTTTGCTCAGTGGGCGGAAGATAGGGAAGAAAGTCTCAACAACGTTTGGTTTTCAGACGAGGCGCATTTTGATTTAGACGGTGTGGTTAAGAAACAAAATGTACACTTTTGGGCCACTGAAAACCCACAAGGGCTTCACGAACGACAACCCTATGCTCCGAGGATTACAGCGTGGGCAGCAATTTCCAGTCACGGACTTATTAGACCCTTTTTCTTTGAAGAAACTGTGAACAGTGGGTGTTATTCGAGCATGCTTTGCAATAGCTTCATTCCACAGCTTCTTGCCACTGCCTTGCCCTTCAACACGCAGTGGTTCGTGCAAGATGTTGCAAGGCCACATAGTGCAAACACTGTGTTGGAGTTTTTAAAAATGGTTCAAATGGCTCTGAGCACTATGGGCCTTAACGTCTGAGGTCATCAGTCCCCTAGAACTTAGAACTACTTAAGGACATCACACACATCCATGCCCGCATGCCCGAGGCAGGGTTCGAACCTGCGACCGTAGCGGTCGCGCGGTTCCAGACTGTAGCGCCTAGAATCGCTCGGCCACCCTGGCCGGCTAGACTTTTTACACGAGCATTTCGACATGCGGATCATTTCACTCAGGTTTCCAGGTCGCTTCAGTGACGGACAAAATTGACCCCCGATAGTCCAGACCGTGTAACTTTTTTCTTTGGCAGTACCTAGAGGAAAAAATTTTCCCGAATCGTCCACGTGAATTAATGCAGCTCGGAAGACTTATTCTTGAAGCTTGCAGCGAAATTACGGAAGTCATGTGCCATAGGGTAATCACTAACTTCAGTGCTCGTTTGCAGGAAGTAAGGAAACGAAATGGTGGACATGTTGAGCATGTGCTGAGTTGGAACAAATCTCCATGGACGGCTGTTCATTGTAGTATATGTTGCTTTCAGATTGTACTGACAATAAAGTTTATATTCAAAAACAAAAACATTTCGTGCGCCACCCTGTATATTAAAAAAAACGTAAATTAATTACAAACTACGACGAACGCACACTTTATTCGACATGTAAGCGTCACTACAGATATTCGGATTTAGGTTATGACCTGTTTAATATGCCTGCCATCATTGGCGATGATGTGGCGGAGACGAATAACGAAAATCTGCATGATCCGCTCAAGTGTCGGACCATCAATTCTGTCGATGACCTCCAGAATGGGTGTTTTCAGCACAACAATGGTTTTGGGATTATTGCCGTACACCTTCTCTTTAATATGATGATGATGAGGTCCCATAGTCCGAGGAGCGTAGGGGACGATGAGGGAGACCCGAACCTCTGTATTGGCAAGGTCCTAGCGGAGGTGGTTTGCCATTACCTTCCTCCGACCGTAATGGGGATGAATAATGATGATGATGATGATGAAGATGACACAAGAACATCCAGTCATCTCGAGGCAGGAAGAGTCCCTGACCCCGCCGGCAATCGAACCCGGGAACCCGTGCGCGGGGAAGCGAGAACGCTACCGCAAGACCACCAGCTGCGGGGTGTCTTTAATACAGCCTCGCAAAAAGCAGCCGCATGTGTTCCGATCCGGAGATTACGGCGGCCAATGGAGGCCCACGCCAGTGGCCTCTGGGTACCCCAGAGTCACAAAGCTGTGCCCAAAGTGCTTCTCCACGACATCAAACATTCTCCTGCTTCGATGGGTTCGAGTTCTGCCTTGTATGAACCACGTGAAATCACCTTCTAAAACATTCGTGTACTGTCCGGCCGGCCGCGGTGGCCGAGCGGTTCTAGGCGCTTCAGTCCGGAACCGCGCAACCGCTACGGCCGCAGGTTCGAATCCTGCCTCGGGCACGGATGTGTGTGATGTCCTTAGGTTAGATAGGTTTAAGTAGTTCTAAGTCTAGGGGACTGATGACCTCAGATATTAAATCCCATAGTGCTCAGAGCCATTTGTACCATTCGGTGGCCAATGTGGCATCTGCGAAATAACGTGTCTACACTTGGTCGGTTCGTGGATGCCGGAGCTGACGAAGGTGAGGAAGTCTGGTAAACTGAGGGCATACTGAAACTGCGAAACGGAGTGTCGGCGGGGTACCATTCTTTGTTATGCACATCGACATTGCACCCTGAGATATCACTGGTCTCACATCTTGTTGCTTCAGTCCGGAACCGCGCAACCGCTACGGCCGCAGGTTCGAATCCTGTCTCGGGCATGGATGCGTGTTATGTCCTTAGGTTAGATAGGTTTAAGTAGTTCTAAGTCTAGGGGACTGATGACCTCAGATATTAAGTCCCATAGTGCTCAGAGCCATTTGTACCATTCGGTAGCCAGTGTGGCATCAGGAATATCGCACTGATTTTTCCGTGACCGGGCGTTGCACACCACACAGTCAGTCACCAGTTGAGGGTGAAGAGACTTCTCGATCGCGAAGGATGGATTCCTTCTCTGATGAAGAAAAAATGGCTGACATGGAAATAAATGTCCAAGGAATAGAAAAGCAACTGAAATCACCGGAGGAGAGTCCACTGGACCTGACGGGATACCAATTCGATTCTACACAGAGTACGCGAAAGAACTTGCCCCCCTTCTAACAGCCGTGTACCGCAAATCTCCAGAGGAACGGAAGGTTCCAAATGATTGGAAAAGAGCACAGGGAGTCCCAGTCTTCAAGAAGGGTCGTCGAGCAGATGCGCAAAACTACAGACCTGTATCTCTGACGTCGATCTGTTGTAGAATTTTAGAACATGTTTTTTTGCTCGCGTATCATGTCGTTTCTGAAAACACAGAATCTACTCTGTAGGAATCAACATCGATTCCGGAAACAGCGATCGTGTGAGACCCAACTCGCTTCATTTGTTCATGATACCCAGAAAATATTAGATACAGGCTCCCAGGTAGATGCTATTTTTCTTGACTTCCGGAAGGCGTTCGATACAGTTCCGTACTGTCGCCTGATGAACAAAGTAAGACCCTACGGAATATCACACCAGGTGGGTGGCTGGATTGAAGAGTTTTTAGCAAACAGAACTCAGCGTGTTGTTATCAATAGAGAGACGTCTGCAGACGTTAAAGTAACCTCTGGCGTGCCACAGGGGAGCGTTATGGGACCATTGCTTTTCACAGTATATATAAATGACCTAGTAGACAGTGTCGGAAGTTCCGTGCGGCCTTTCGCGGATGATGCTGTAGTATACAGAGAAGTTGCAGCATTAGAAAATTGTAGCGAAATGCAGGAAGATCTGCAGCGGATAGGCACTTGGTGCAACTGACCCTTAACATAGACAAATGTAATGTATTGCGAATACATAGAAAGAAGGATCCTTTATTGTATGATTATATGATAAGCGGAACAAACACTGGTAGCAGTTACTTCTGTAAAATATCTGGGAGTATGCGTGCGGATCGATTTGAAGTGGAATGATCATATAAAATTAATTGTCGGTAAGGCGGGTGCCAGGTTGAGATTCATTGGGAGAGTCCTCAGAAAATGTAGTCCATCAACAAAGGAGGTGGCTTACAAAACACTCGTTCGACCTTTACTTAAGTATTGCTCGTCAGTGTGGGATCCGTACCAGGTCGGGTTGACGGAGGAGATAGAGAAGATCCAAAGAAGAGCGGCGCGTTTCGTCTCAGCGTTATTTGGTAAGCGTGATAGCGTTAAGGAGATGTTTAGCAAACTCAAGTGGCAGACTCTGCAAGAGAGGCGCTCTGCATCGCGGTGCAGCTTGCTGTCCAGGTTTCGAGAGGGTGCGTTTCTGGATGAGGTATCGAATATACTGCTTCCCCCTACTTATACCTCCCGAGGAGATCACGAATGAAAATTTAGAGAGATTCGAGCGCGCACGGAGGCTTTCCGGCAGTCGTTCTTCCCGCGAACCATACGCGACTGGAACAGGAAAGGGAGGTAATGACAGTGGCACGTAAAGTGCCCTCCGCCACACACCGTTGGCTGGCTTGCGGAGTATAAATGTAGATGTAGATTCTCAGTCCCCCAAATGCGCCAGTTTTACTTATTGACGAACCCATCCAAAGAATAATGGGCTTCGTCGCTAAACCAAACCATGCGGCCAAGTGCGCAGTATGAACGTTCAAACTCAAACTATTCAGAACTTATGGCATTTTTATTTCATATAATTCAATAATTGTCACTGTGTGTATTGGCTGCAGGAGTAGAACTGACTATTCTACTTTCCGTGAAAACTTTCGGAAGAATTGGCGGATCTCTGTCTATTGCAAACTTAGTTGTGCACAGGTGGATGAGCGGAAGAGTGCGTTTTCCTTGGTATAACTATCAATTAAGTGGTCGCAAAAAGCTTGCAGTTTTTTTTTTTTCAGAAACAGGCATCGTTGACATTAAGTCCTCAATATAGCGATCACCAAGCATATTGGGATTCAGCATTGACAAATCGAATGTATAAGGTAGAAACTTTCCGATTTCATTTCTGGAACAGTTCTCACGTGCAAGTCACAACATTTGTAACTTTCGCCATCAGTTCTTTTGTTATATGACATGTACAACCTTGGATTCTTACATTAGGTCACACTTCTCTTCCAGCTTCCATAATGATTTCTTCAAAGTCTGGAAACATTTTTGGTGCAGATACTGTTGTGTTGGCAGAAGAGCCAACACCGTGTTACGAAGGGAGGCCGAGCTGCACGGGTTTTAGCTCACGCAGGCTGGCGTGAGGAGGGAAGAACTATACTGACGTGAGGTCTGGAACATGACAAGGAATTAGAATTCAGAAAGCGGACGTAATTAGTTTGACACTTAAATTTAATCCATTAATGATGAACGTCGCTCTTGACGGTACATTGGTCACAATTTTATGTGTTCAGAAGACATAGTAACTGAATATGGCGCCTTGCTAGGTCGTAGCAAATGACGTAACTGAAGGCTATTCTAAACTATCGTCTCGGCAAATGAGAGCGTAGAAGTCAGTGAACCATCGCTAGCAAAGTCGGCTGTACAATTGAGGCTAGTGGTGGGCAGAAAATCGTGTATCTGTTAGAAATCACAGTGATTGAGAAGTAACAGATATCACAGTAACGACTTTACAAAATCTAACTGCGATTTCAGTTACAGTTACAAGTCGCAAGTAGCATTTCACATTCAACGCCGTGAGCCACCTGTTGGCCGAATTCCGTACTGCTTTCTGCGATGCCAGCTAAGAGTCGCAAGTAGCAACTAAAAAGCGCACTTAACAGTGCCATCTGTTGAGCAAAGCTCATACTTCGCTATTCGCTACCGAGTCAAACTGCGATTTCCGTTGCAAATCGCAACTAAGAGCCGCAAGTAGCAACTGAAAAGCACATTCTTTTCCTAGTGCCATCTGTTGAACGACGTACGTACTTCGTTATGAGAGCCTTGTGCCTCACGAGATCGGTGTGCTATGTGTGCATATGTAGGACTTATTTTATTAGTGGTACAAGTCCATTTTTGTTCATTTTGAGATACAGAGTCGTAAAGTTAAATGAGCGCTGAAAAATCTGTAGTTGAGATATCAGAAATATTCAAGCATTGGCTTCTTGCTAGAGATGAACCTTTGTTTATGATTGTTTGGATCATTAATTTCAGAAGTATTATAGACAGAAAAGTGGAGGTAATGGACTTGTAGCACTATTGAAATAAGCCCTTCACATTATATGACGACATGCACATTCAGCACCAGTTATGGTTGGTCAAACACAGCTGTGACAATGTATTATATTAATAAGAAGCAACATTGCCTTTTTCTCCTGAAAGTATCAAGTAACGTAACTAATGTGATTCTGCTTCCAATATGACAGTTTTGGTTAATACTCCACATGCCTACAGGACTTTGCAATTTCAACACAGCAGAACTCAGACATCTGTATAAGTGTAGTGGAATGAAAACAGTATTGAGTCATATGAATGCCTCATTTTTGTTGCGACACAGTTCAAGACTCGGGATAAAAGTTTTACACCTGGTGTTCTACACGGCAACGTCACACACAAGAACTTTTTGACGACACTACCACCACCTACATAAGTAAGATCCTCCTGTGTTACTTTCAAGTAATGCACTTAAGCTATTCCTTATTTAACTGGAAGACCTGTACTTTCCACTTTCATACTACCAGCCTCAAAATGCATATTTGGGATATATTACAGGTCAGTGTTACAGCAAGATTGTGGAGAAAGTGGGGGGGGGGGGGGGGGCGGTATGTGACTCTCCAACAAGTGTTTACCAATAAATAAGTGGCGGAAAATTATGGGTGTAGGACGGCTTAACATGTGGAAAATGATATTTTAATTACTGACTCACTGTATTTAACATTTATTATTCCTTTAAAATCGCACAACATCTTCAATAAAACACAGTTTAATCACTCATCTGCACACTTATTTCACAATTATGTCACTTTTAAACTGCAAATCGTCTAAGAGCTGTCTTGAATCTTCACGAGTCTCTCTCAACAGCCTTGATGTGGATAGATACGTACAGCAACCAGTAATCAAGAATCAGAACTGTGTCTGCAAAATCACAAGGATTATTAAACAATGTTTGCTGTCACTAATTACAAGCAATATAATTGACAGAGTAGATTGCTAATATTTGCTGTAATGAAAGCCACTCAATGGGGTATATTTCACATTTGCAAGCACGATCTCACTGAAGTAATTAAGTCCATCGAAACACTTAGAAACTAACCTCTCGGCTGACGAAAATTAGATGCAGTGGCAATTTCCCCAGATCTGTTGACAATGATATTTTGAGTTATCACTTTACTGAGTGACTGAAATGTAGTTCGGGTACCTGTGAACATAACAATATGTTAGAATTCATTTTCTAAACAAGAACTACTACGGTACTGTATGGCTACTTACATATTAATTACACTATTAATATTTTAACAGTTGTTTCTTTAATAGATAATTAAAGCCAACGGAAGAACAAACTTAAAACGTACTAATGACAGGTTTGTTGAGATGCAGTTTTCTGTGTGGACAGATGTAACGTTTTCGTACGGTGGTAATTCGCAGAAATCGCAGGAGTCACAGAAATCGCAGAAGTAGCAGAAATCACGGAAGTAGCAGAAATAGCAGTGGCGGAGGGATACACGACGTAAGTTCCTTAACTGCGACAAATCACAGTTAAGAATAACAGATACTGAAAAGTAGCATTCACAGAAATCACTGATATCGGAAAATCGCAGTTTAGCCCGTCACTAACTGGGGCGAGTGCTAGGAAGTCTCTCTAGACCTGCCGTGCGGCGGCGCTCTGTCTGCAATCACTGACAATGGCAACACGCGGGTCCGACGTATACCACCGGACCGCGGCCGATTTAAAGGCTACCACCTAGCAAGTGTGGTGTCTGGCGGTGACACCACAGGGTTATCTTGGAGCCCGGTTCAGCGAATTTTAACAGAAAATTTGGGACTGAAAAGGGTTGGTACCGACTTTGTCCTGGCAATTAAAAGGAACGTCAAGTTGAACTGTGTCCTTCCACGTAGCTCGTAAGGTTCGCGGGTCTCACAAGCACACTAGCCACACGAGTAGCATGGATGCACCTTTACACGACCTCGTCCAAACTCGGGCAGGCGTCTTTGTTGCCTTAAAGGCATTCTTCACTAACACCGACTCACCACGTCCAATCTCAATGGCTCGCGGCCATAACAACGTGCGTTTAAAGTGAACTTGATTTACATTCTCATAGCGGCGCACTTCATGCGACTGGCGCGAAATTTGAATACACATCATCTTTCACATGTAGAAACAAGCCTACCAACTTTCGTTGATGCCACACAACTACACGGTTTAGCGATTTTTTTCCCGTCAGTTTATATACTAGGTGTTGTGGCTGGCAGGAGAGCCAACACCGTGTTACTAGAGGAGGCCGAAAGACGCGCGATTTAGCTCACGCAGGCTGGCGTGAGGTCTGGAACAGGACAAGGAAATTAGAATTTAGAAACAACGGACGTAGCTGGTGGAATACTTAATCCATTAATGACGAACGTCGCTCTTGACGGTACGTGATTTACAATATCAATAGTGACGGCAAGACGCAGTCAATAGCTTCGCTGCGCAGTGCCGATGGTACTGTTACCGACGACTGTGCTGGTAAAGCGGAGTTATTGAACGCAGTTTTCCGAAATTCCTCACCAGGGAAGACGAGTGGAATATTCCACAATTTGAAACACGAACAGCTGCTAGCATGAGTTTCTTAGAAGTAGATACCTTAGGGGTTGCGATGCAACTCAAATCGCTTGACACGGGCAAGTCTTCAGGTCCAGATTGTATACCGATTAGGTTGCTTTCAGATTACGCTGATACTATAGCTCCCTACTTAGCACTCATATACAACCGCTCGCTCGCCGATAGATCTGTACCTACAGATTGGAAAATTGCGCAGGTCGCACCTGTGTTCAAGAAGGGTAGTAGGAGTAATCCATCTAACTACAGACCTATATCATTGACGTCGGTTTGCAGTAGGGTTTTGGAGCATATACTGTATTCAGACATTATGAATCACCTCGAAGGGAACGATCTATTGACACGTAATCAGCATGGCTTCAGAAAACATCGCTCTTGTGCAACGCAGCTAGCTCTTTATTCGCACGAAGTAATGGCCGCTATCGACAGGGGATCTCAAGTTGATTCCGGATTTCTAGATTTCCGGAAAGCTTTTGACACCGTTCCTCACAAGCGACTTCTAATCAAGCTCCGGAGCTATGGGGTATCGTCTCAGTTATGCGACTGGATTCGTGATTTCCTGTCAGGAAGGTCGCAGTTCGTAGTAATAGACGGCAAATCATCGAGTAAAACTGAAGTGATATCAGGTGTTCCCCACGGAAGCGTCCTCGGACCTCTGCTGTTCCTGATCTATATAAATGACCTGGGTGACAATCTGAGCAGTTCTCTTAGACTGTTCGCAGATGATGCTGTAATTTACCGTCTAGTAAGGTCATCCGAAGACCAGTATCAGTTGCAAAGCGATTTAGAAAAGATTGCTGTATGGTGTGTCAGGTGGCAGTTGACGCAAAATAACGAAAAGTGTGAGATGATCCACATGAGTTCCAAAAGAAATCCGTTGGAATTCGATTACTCGATAAATAGTACAATTCTCAAGGCTGTCAATTCAACTAAGTACCTGCGTGTTAAAATTACGAACAACTTCAGTTGGAAGGACCACATAGATAATATTGTCGGGAAGGCGAGCCAAAGGTTGCGTTTCATTGGCAGGACACTTAGAAGATGCAACAAGTCCACTAAAGAGACAGCTTACACTACACTCGTTCGTCCTCTGTTAGAATATTGCTGCGCGGTGTGGGATCCTTACCAGGTGGGACTGATGGAGGACATCGAAAGGGTGCAAAAAAAAGGGCAGCTCGTTTTGTATTATCGCGTAATAGGGGAGAGAGTGTGGCAGATATGATACACGAGTTGGGATGGAAGTCATTATAGCATAGACGTTTTTCGTCGCGGTGAGACCTTTTTACGAAATTTCAGTCACCAACTTTCTCTTCCGAATGCGAAAATATTTTGTTGGGCCCAACCTACATAGGTAGGAATGATCATCAAAATAAAATAAGAGAAATCAGAGCTCGAACAGAAAGGTTTAGGTGTTCGTTTTCCCCGCGCGCTGTTCGGGAGTGGAATGGTAGAGACATATTATGATTGTGGTTCGATGAACCCTCTGCCAAGCACTTAAATGTGAATTGCAGAGTAGTCATGTAGATGTAGATAGTGGCGCCTTGCTAGTTCGTAGCAAATAACTATGCTAACTATCGTCTCTGCAAATGAGAGCGTAGAAGTCAGTGAACCATCGCTAGCAAAGTCGGCTGTACAACCGGGGCGAGTGCTAGGAAGTCTCTCTAGACCTGCCGTGTGGCGGCGCTCGGTCTGCAATCACTGATAGTGGCGACACGTGGGTCCGACGTATACTAACGGACCGCGGCCGATTTAAAGGCTACCACCTAGCAAGTGCGGTGTCTGGCAGTGACACCACAGATACTTTCAGAGCTAGATTTAACAACAATTGATGAAAAGTTATGCTGTTAAGGTGGCGTTCTTTTATCACTTAGCAAAGGAAATACCATTGGAATATAGTGTCCGTTAATAGCTGAAATGGTTCGAATGGCTCTGAGCACTATGGGACTTAACATCTGAGGTCATCAGTCCCCTAGAACTTAGACCTACTTAAACCTAACTAACCTAAGGACATCACACACATCCATGCCCGAGGCAGGATTCGAACCTGCGCCCGTAGCGGTCGCGCGGTTCCAGACTGAAGCGCCTAGAACCGCACGGCCAAAGGGCCAGCAAACCTGATTACATTTGAGCTCACAATGTACGTGATTACTGTGCTATTTACAATAAAGTGCGTGGCAGAGGGTTCAATGAACCAACGTCAAGCTGTCTCTACCGTTCCACTCTCAAACTGCGCGCGGGAAAAATGAGCACTTAAATTTTTCTGTGTGAGCCCCGATTTCTCTTATTTTATCGTGATGTTCGTTTCTCCCTATGTAGGTGGGTGCCAAAAGAATGTTTTCGGAATCGGAGGAGAAAACTGCTAATTGAAATTTCATGGGTAGATCCCGACGCAACGAAAAATGCCTTTGTTTTAATGATTGCCTCTCCAATTCACTTATCATGTCTGTGACACTATCTCCCCTATTTCGCGATAATACAAAACGAGCTGCCCTTCTTTGTACTTTTTCGATGTCACCTGTCAGTCCCACCTGATGCGGATCCCACACCGCACAGCAGTACTCCAGAATAGGGCGGACAAGCGTGGTGTAAGCAGCCTCTTTGGTAGACCTGTTGCACCTTCTAAGTGTTCTGCCAGTGAATCGCAGTCTTTGGTTTGCTCTACCCACAATATTATCTATGTGATCGTTCCAATTTAGGTTATTTGTAACTGTAACCTCTAAGTATTTAGTTGAATTTACAGATTTGTGTGACTTATCGCGTAATCGAAATTTAGCGGATTTCTTTCAGTATTCATGTGAATAACTACACACTTTTCCTTATTCATGGTCAATTGCCACTTTTCGCACCATACAGATATGTTATCTAAATCATTTTGAAAGTCGTTTTGGTCATCTGATGACTTTACAAGACGTTAAATGACACCATCATCTGCAAACAATGTAAGACGGCTACTCAGATTGTCTCCTATGTCGTTAATATGGATCAGGAACAATAGAGGGCCTATAACACTTCCTTGGGGAAAGCCGGATATTACTTCTGTTTTACTCGATGAGTTTCCGTCTATTACTACGAACTGTGTCCTTTCTGACAGGAAATCACGAATGCAGTCGCACAACTGAGGCTATAGTCCGCAGGCACGCAGTTTGGTTAGAAAACGCTAGGAGCGGTGTCCAAAGCCTTCTGGAAATCTAAAAATATGGAATCAATTTGATATCCCCTGTCGATAGCACGCATTACTTCATGAGTATAAAAAGCTAATTGAGTTTCACAAGATTGACATACGTATTACACATTTATAAAGAATAAAATATATGTTTTGAGCTAAAAACACATTTAATGTTTACTTGTCTTATTACTGCCAGTGCCTGAATACTTTTGTCCGCCTCTGTATATGGAAAAAGTGCTTCATATACTCTTCTTCAATACTGCATGAACACAAGCAGTCAGCATTTCAGCGTAATAACGCGGTATTTACCACCTAAGTAACTTCAAATTGAAACAGTTTTACTTTAGTGTTTCGTCTACATTGAATTCAGTTGTTATTAGGTACAATTAAAATTAAATAGGACGTTTCTCGCATCGTGTTTTGCTTGAAAGGCAAGGAATTTTCGTCACAAAAGGGAAGGAAAAATGGAACGTAATGTAAAGAAAAACAGTACGTTATCTCAACGTGGACAACTGTCTGACGATGAACCTGTCATTTGACTCCGGTAACGGTGCTATTTGTATGAATAAATGGCTTTATTACAATAGGCTGCTTGCTGTTTCCCTCTCTGCAAGAATCGACCTGTATTTTGCACACAGCCATGATCAGAATTTCAGTTTCCACCAAAATAGAATTTATGTTTTTTTTTTCAGTAATATGACTGGACACTAAAAACTTAACGCTCAGGACACCATACTTCAAATTTTTGTTCAAATAGTCTTTAGAAGCGGCATTCTATATGACTACTCTCTGTAATCATCCATAAGTTTCAGCGTTCTTTCTTTCTAGTTAATAGACATTGCTGCACTGAAACCGCACTGAAATTTAGCCACAGCATCACCCAGCGAAACAAACATAGGTCCCAGCTGGATGTCGTCTGCGAAACAGCGACGAGAGATTCCCACCTAATCCGAGATGCAATGCGTTATGAAGCGTGCTCTCCATTTCGAAGAAATTGAACATGCTTGAATACGCGTGTGTGCTTGCGCTGACAGAAATGTAAGCGCTAGCCAAAGTTGAAGAGAAAATGGCAATGAGTGCAGGCCTTTCCGAAGCTTTTGTGAACGAACGAAAGGCCTCTGGTTAGTGGTGTGGCGACGCGCGCGGCATCTGCCCGCCGAAAATGTAAACTCGGCAAGCCCCAACCGTCACGTCTCGCTCCCCCGTGTTATGTAGCTGGCTGGTAATAACGGAAATAGCCAAATGGAACAGAAAGAGGATTACATACTGAGAGAAACATGTTTTTTACTTTCTGTGGAGATAAAACGTTGACAGACCTAGTTTTGTACTCCTTATTTTTTTTTTAAATTTTGTGTTACATTTTGATAACTTCAAAACAATGCTCTTTTTACTTGCTGACAGTGACTTGTTGGGTGGATCCTGTACGGTTGAAAATGATTAAAATGACATCAGCGTCATGAAAAATATCGTGGAAGAGAGGGGTGCAAGACGCTTTGAGAAGAGGCAACGTCAGGTCACCCCCTCAGAAGCGCAGAGCTCTGGGCTGGGAGTGTTGGCGCGCTCCTGTAATCCAAGCTACTGGGAGGCCGTTGTGTGGGAGAGATCTGTGGTACAACTGCAGGTTCGGCCGTTCCGTGAGCTCAGGAGCGTCCGCGGTACCTTCGTCAACCTGTGGACTCAACGGAGATGGCAGTGCAGAGAACTTCGGCGAAATGTCGATCCAGAGCTACAGAAGACGCAACTCACGCTCGGGAAACCGCAGCAGCCAGATGTAGCTTCCTTTGGAAGTGCAAACCCAATTGACGGAAATTCCGTGACAATGGTCAAGACTGATCGGTAACACTGCGCAAGCAGAACTTCGAGAAGACGAGCCTTGGATTGACGATGTGCTGAAACAACTCCGCGCGCATTGAAGACGAGTGTACAGCAAACCGTTGGTATCGCTCAACCACACAACAATTTTTTTCCTATAATTTCTTTTTACTTTCATTAACATTCTTGATTTTTGCGACGTTTCACTCGTATTCCTTTACAAATGAAAATACGCGTGTCCTGTAAATACCCCAACTTAATTCTCGCACTGCTGCCAAGATGAGAAACACGTGAAATCACTAGCAGTGGGAGGCCGCGATGTTGAGATCACGGATATACATCAAACTCTGTACACCTTTAGTGGGCCATTAAAATCAATATAATGTGCAAATAACACTGGCAATTCCGAGAAAATCGCAAGAGAGGTTTCACATGTCTGTTATGTAACTGGTTTAGTATCTATGCGTATGTGGTCAAGCGGTTAGCGTCCATGCTATGGCAGACAAACGTGTACTCCCCCACAAACTTAATTTTTATTTTTTTTTCATCAATGGTCATGTTATTTAATTTAGATGACGTTTGAGAAGTAATGTAATTTAAAAAACGACGTGTATATGCGTGAAGTTTTAGTGAGCTTGATTTTACTTGACCACTTGCTATTTTTAATTAAATTTAGTTGTTGAAACAAACATATTTATAACTGTCGACATGTACATGGAGAGTTTACCTGAAAATGTGTACCTGCCGATATCTGCAAACACCCCCCTTTATACGTGCAATCTCGTAAGGTACCCGGAACTTACTCTGCACCTCTACGCTTCGAGCTTGTATTTGTACTTGAATTACGTAACCATTACGGCACCTCACTTCAACCTCTCGATACCACCAATATTCTACTGTGATTCTGCAAAATAGTTAACATATTTCTGTGACAACATTCAGATTTGATTTCGTTAATGTAGAGGTACGATACATCGATATGAATATATTGCAATGATATTATTCTTATGTGTATTCTTTCTTTTGTCATTATGATCTTTGACGAACTCTGATTGTTGGGCGCGTAAGCGGTTATTAAAGAGTCAAGTTTTGGTCGTCATGTTAAAAAGACGCAAATTGTGGTCAGTTTATGAAATGTGAACTTTAACAGTGAGGAAGGTATTTCAAGTACGTTTTATATTGTGAAGTGATGTTTTGGAACGAGTTACGTGATATTGCAACAAAAGTAATAAAAAAGAAGTGTAACTTAAATTCGGAGTGCTGATTAGTTTTTTACATCACCATTGTCCTAACTTGTAAAAGTTTAATTTTCAAGAATGGTTTATGAAACACGTCTATAAAACTTTTGAATATTTCAGAATAACACCTAGGCCTCTTTGCAACCGAGCTTTGAATCATCACTACCTAGATTTTCGAAGTTTGAGCCATGAGTTTACAACGAGACCTGTGTGGGAAACACGAAAAGATGAGTGCCTAGTATATTCATTATTTCAAGAAATGACTTTATTAACTGTGCTCTAATGACACCTGCCACGTAATATAACTTTGTTGTTGCCCGAAAATGCAATATTTAGCAGCGTGAACAACACTACAATCATAATTAATTTTTGACCTTTGCTGTGGTAGGGTTGTTAGAAGCTGCAGACACAGAGGCATGTCCCATTTGACAGTCAACCTGCTTAGCGACTAGACGTTGCTAATGTAGCACGAACGAATAGTGTAGGTGCAACATTTTTTAATATTGCAGAATTTGCACTTGTACTACAAAAATGAAAGTTCGAGCGAGAGTCGAACTGTCGCCTCCTACATGTTTATTTTACGTATCTTCCACCTCAGACTACACTACAGATGTGCATGTCAGCACAGCTAAGATTTCACATTTCCCAGTCAGGACGTATTCTTCGCATTTACGGGGCCCTCACATTTACAGTATTTACTGCCCAATACGTTAGTATTGACAGTCGGAAATCGGTGTTGACGGTTTATGCAATAAGGTGGATGAGATTGCTTCGCTTTAGGAATATTTACACTTGTTCAGCATGTTGTTGTTGTTGTCTTCAGTCCCGAGACTGCTTTGATGCAGCTCTCCATGCTACTCTGTCGTGTGAAAGCTTCCTCATCTCCCAGTACCTACTGCAACCTACATCCTTCTGAATCTGCTTAGTGTATTCATCTCTTGGTCTCCCTCTACGATTTTTACCCTCCACACTGCCCTCCAATTCTAAATTTGTGATCCCTTGATGCCTCAGGACATGTCCTACCAACCGATCCCTTCTTCTACTCAAGTTGTGCCACAAACTTCTCTTCTCCCCAATTCTATTCAATACCTCCTCATTACTTACGTGATCTACCCACCTTATCTTCAGCATTCTTCTGTAGCACCACATTTCGAAAGCTTCTTTTCTCTTCTTGTCTAAATTATTTATCGTCCACGTTTCACTTCCATACATGGCTACACTCCATACAAATACTTTCAGAAAAGACTTCCTGATACATAAATCTATATTCGATGTTAACAACTTTCTCTTCTTCAGAAACGCTTTCCTTGCCATTGCCAGTCTACATTTTATATTCTCTCTACTTCGACCATCATCAGTTATTTTACTTCCTAAATAACAAAACTCCTTTACTACTTTAAGTGTCTCATTTCCTAATCTAATTCTCTCAGCATCATCCGATTTATATGACTACATTCCATTATTGTTGTTTTGCTTTTGTTGATGTTCATCTTATATCCTCCTTTCAAGACACTGTCCATTCCATTCAACTGCTCTTCCAGGTCCTTTGCTGTCTCTGACAGAATTACAATGTCATCGGCGAAACTCAAAGTTTTTACTTCTTCTCCATGAATTTTAATACCTACTCCGAATTTTTCTTTTGTTTCCTTTACTGCTTGCTCAATATACAGATTGATAAACATCTGTCAACACCGTCTTTCTTTGGGATTGGAATTATTATATTCTTCTTGAAGTCTGAGGGTATTTCGCCTGTCTCATACATCTTGCTCACCAGCTGGTAGAGTTTTGTCGTGATTGGCTCTCCCAAGGCGGTCAGTAGTTCTAATGGAATTTTGTCTACTCCCGGGGCTTTGTTTCGACTCAGGTCTTTCAGTGCTCTGTCAAACTCTTCACGCAGTATCTTATCTCCCATTTCGTCTTCATCTACATTCTCTTCCATTTCCATAATGTTGTCCTCAAGTACATCGCCCTTGTATAAACCCTCTATATACTCCTTCCACCTTTCTGCCTTCCCTTCTTTGCTTACAACTGGGTTGCCATCTGAGCTCTTGATATTCATACAAGTTCAGTATATTGCGCAATATATTGTACAATACAAATGTGGTACTGTGTAATATTTATTGCGTAATACTGAGTATTGCACGATAGTCTTCACCGTCTGCAAACGGTATTGACGGTTTCAGTGGCTCTGAGCACTATGGGACTTAACATCTGTGGTCATCAGTTCCCTAGAACTTAGAACTACTTAAACCTATCTAACCTAAGGACATCACACACATACATGGCGGAGGCAGGATTCGAAACTGCGACCGTAGCGGTCACGCGGTTCCACATAGGTCAGCACGGTTTGAATAATGTTGTGAAAGGTCCTGGAGAGCTTTGAGAATACCTATGCTTGTTCAATATTTTGTTCTGCGCAGTACACGCCATTTCCCGTCGTGACAGGGAGAAATTCGATTCGCCCCGAGCGAACAGCTGAAGAAAGTAAATGACAGAAGACGAGGAAGTGGTCTGGAAGGTGTACAGAGTCGCGTAAAAGTATTCAGGCACAGGTCACATGCGTATCTCGTGGTCAATTGTGAATGATGGATACACGGGATGTACCCTACCAGGAACGATTAGCTCTGTGTTTCACGCGGGACAAAAGCAGTCAGAGACCGCCCCGCTTAAAAAGGTAACCGCAGACTGAAGGCACAACTCCCCGGCAGCAAGCAGTCAGTGTTGAGTGTACGCAAGGCAGCCGTTTCGTAGTACCGGAGAGCACAGGTCTCGTCAAAAGAGACCAACGTAGCGCCATGCCCGGTAAAGGTAGGGAAACGACGGTGCAAGAGCGAAGGCTCATTTTGCAGCTGTGTAGTGAGGGAAAACCATGCGCAGAAATAGGCAAGGTGGGCAACCGAAGCCGAACAACTGTATTTAGTGTCGTCGAGAAGTGGAAAGAAGCAAAAACTCGTCAGTAGCCCGCGACAGGGGCGTCCTCAGAAACTTACGAACGGAGACAAGAGGAAGATAGATAACAATGTTAAATTAAATGTAGATGGCACCTCTATAGACTGTGCTTTTTTTTCATCAGTCTACTGATGCGGCCCGCCACGAATTCCTTTCCAGTGCTAACCTCTTCATCTCAGAGTAGCACTTGCAACCTACGTCCTCAATTATTTGCTTGACGTATTCCAATCTCTGTCTTCCTCTACAGCTTTTGCACTCTACAGCTCCCTCTAGTACCACGGAAGTCATTCCCTCATGTCTTAGCAGATGTCCTATCATCCTGTCCCTTCTCCTTATCAGTGTTTTCCACATATTCCTTTCCTCTCCGATTCTGTGTAGAACCTCCTCATTCCTTACCTTATAAGTCCACCAAATTTTCAACATTCGTCTACAGCACCACATCTCAAACGCTCCTATTCTCTTCTGTTCTGGTATTCCCATAGTCCATGTTTCACTCCCATACAATGCTGTACTCCAGACGTACATCCTCAGAAATTCCTTCCTCAAATTAAGGCCGGTATTTGATATTAGTAGACCTCTCTTGGCCAGAAATGCCTTTTTTCCCGTAGCGAGTCTGCTTTTGATGTCCTCCTTGCTCCGTCCGTCATTGGTTATTTTACTGCCTAGGTAGCAGAATTCCTTAACTTCACTGACTTCGTGACCATCAATCCTGATGTTAAGTTTCTCGCTGTTCTCATTTCTACTACTTCTCATTACCTTCGTCTTTCTCCGATTTACTCTCAAACCATA
This sequence comes from Schistocerca gregaria, assembly GCF_023897955.1. Classification (NCBI taxonomy): domain Eukaryota; kingdom Metazoa; phylum Arthropoda; class Insecta; order Orthoptera; family Acrididae; genus Schistocerca; species Schistocerca gregaria. Next base: position 67,507,925 of record NC_064930.1, read on the forward strand.
CTGTGTACTCATTAGACTGTTCATTCCGTTCAGCAGATCATTTAATTCTTCTTCACTTTCACTCAGGATAGCAATGTCATCAGCGAATCGTATCATTGGTATCCTTTCACCTTGTATTTTAATTCCACTCCTGAACCTTTCTTTTATTTCCATCATTGCTTGCTCGATGTACAGATTGAAGAGTAGGGGCGAAAGGCTACAGCCTTGTCTTACTCTCTTCTTAATACGAGCACTTCGTTCTTGATCGTCCACTTTTATTATTCCCTCTTGGTTGTTGTACATATTGTATATGACCCGTCTCTCCCTATAGCTTACCCCTACTTTTTTCAGAATCTCGAACAGCTTGCACCAATTTATATTGTCGAACGCTTTTTCCAGGTCGACTAATCCTATGAACGTGTCTTGATTTTTCTTTAGCCTTGCTTCCATTATTAGCCGTAACGTCAGAATTGCCTCTCTCGTGCCTTTACTTTTCCTAAAGCCAAACTGATCGTCACCTAGCGCATTCTCAAATTTCTTTTCCATTCTTCTGTATATTTTCTGTAAGCAGCTTCGATGCATGAGCTGTTAAGATGATTGTGCGATAATTCTCGCTCTTGTCAGCTCTTGCCGTCTTCGGAATTGTGTGGATGATGCTTTTCCGATAGTCAGATGGTATGTCGCCACACTCATATATTCTACACACCAACGTGAATAGTCGTTTTGTTGCCACTTCCCCTAATGATTTTAGAAATTCTGATGGAATGTTATCTATCCGTTCTGCCTTATTTGACCGTAAGTCCTCCAAAGCTCTTTTAAATTCCGATTCTAATACTGAATCCCCTATCTCTTCTAAATCGACTCCTGTTTCTTCTTCTATCACATCAGACAAATCTTCACCCTCATAGAGGCTTTCAGTGTACTCTTTTCACCTATCTGCTCTCTCCTCTGCATTTAACAGTGGGCTTCCCGTTGCACTCTTAATGTTACCACCGTTGCTTTTAATGTCACCAAAGGTTGTTTTGACTTTCCTGTATGCTGAGTCTGTCCTTCCGACAATCATATCTTTTTCGATGTCTTCACATTTTTCCTGCAGCCATTTCGTCTTAGCATCCCTGCGCTTCCTATTTATTTATTTCCTCAGCGACTTGTATTTCTGTATTCCTGATTTTCCCGGAACATGTTTGTACTTCCTCCTTTCATCAATCAACTGAACTATTTCTTCTGTTACCCATGGTTTCTTCACAGCTACCTTCTTTGTACCTATGTTTTCCTTCCCAACTTCTGTGATGGCCCTTTTTAGAGACGTCCATTACTCTTCAACTGTGTTGCCTACTGCGCTATTCCTTATTGCTGTATCTATAGCGTTAGAGAACTTCAAACGTATCTCGTCATTCCTTAGAACTTCCGTATCCCACTTCTTTGCGTATTGATTCTTCCTGCCTAATGTCTTGAACTTCAGCCTACTCTTCATCACTACTATATTGTGATCTAAGTCTATATATGCTCTTGGGTACGCCTTACAATCCAATATCTGATTTCGGAATCTCTGTCTGACCATGATGTAATCTAATTGAAATCTTCTCGTATTCCCGGCCTTTTCCTCCTCCTCTTGTGATTCTTGAACAGGGTATTCGCTATTACTAGCTGAAACTTGTTACAGAACTCAATTAGTCTTTCTCCTATTTCATTCCTTGTCCCAAGCCCATATTCTCCTGTAACCTTTTCTTCTACTCCTTCTCCTACAACTGCATTCCAGTCGCCCATGACTATCAGATTTTCGTCCCCCTTTACATACTGCATTACCCTTTCAATATCCTCATACACCTTCTCTATCTGTTCATCTTCAGCTTGCGACGTCGGCATGTATACCTGAACTGTCGTTGTCGGTGTTGGTCTGCTGTCGATTCTGATTAGAACAACGCGGTCACTGAACTGTTCACAGTAACACAACCTCTGCCCTACCTTCCTATTTATAACGAATCCTACACCTGTTATACCATTTTCTGCTGCTGTTGATATTACCCGATACTCATCTGACCAGAAATCCTTGTCTTCCTTCCACTTCACTTCACTGACCACCACTATTTCTAGATTGAGCCTTTGCATTTCCCTTTTTAGATTTTATAGTTTCCCTACCACGTACAAGCTTCTGACATTCCACGCCCCGACTCGTAGAACGTTATCCTTTCGTTGATTATTCAATCTTTTTCTCATGGTAACCTCCCCCTTGACAGTCCCCTCCTGGAGATTCGAATGGGGGACTATTCCGGAATCTTTTGCCAATGGAGAGATCATCATGACACTTCTTCAACTACAGGCCGCATGTCCTGTGGATACACGTTACGTGTCTTTAATGCAGTGGTTTCCATTGCCTTCTGCATCCTCATGTCGTTGATCATTGCTGGTTCTTCCGCCTTTAGGGGCAATTTCCCACCCCTAGGACAAGAGAGTGCCCTGAACCTCTATCCGCTCCTCCGCCCTCTTTGACAAGGCCGTTGGCAGAATGAGGATGACTTCTTATGCCGGAAGTCTTCGACCGCCAATGCTGATTATTTATCAAAATTCGGGACCGAAGACGTTTTGATTATGAATCAAAGAGGCTATCCCTAGGCCACGGGTAGACTGTGTAACAAACGCAAACTTTCTAGGAGTGAACATTGATTCTGAGTTGAAGTGGTGTGAACAAACAAAGGTACTTGCAAACAGAATCTCATCAGCTTGCTATGCCCTTAGAATCCTATCATCAGTGTGTAACATGCAGTGTCTTTTAGTTACATATTATTGATATGTACACTCAATTCTTAGCTATGGAATTCTTTTTTGAGGAACAAATGCACAAAATGTGAACACAATTTCCAAACTTCAGAAAAGAGCCACAAGAATAATAACCAAAAATACTAGTTGAGGTCGTTGTAAAGATCTGTTCAGAACGCTGGGGATTTTAACTGCTCCATGTGAATACATTTACCGGTCAGTTGTGCACATCAAAAATAACATTGGTAATTACTGCACAAACAGCTCTGTCCATGACCATGCAGCAGAAGATAGACTCAACTTACATGTACCAAGAAAAAATAAACATAAAACTCAAAACAGCAGTTTCTACCAAGGAATAAAACTGTACAATAAATTACCAAGAGAGATTAAAGAAATTGCCAAAATACACTGTTTTAAAAAAGCAACTGCAAAGTGCCTATTATGCAATACATTTTATACATTGAAGGATTACTTCGATAAAACAGAGTAGGAGTTTGATAAAAACACGGAGTGCGAGCCATAAAAACGTGCAAGCAACCATCAAACATGGAGGCGGCAGCGAGATGGTGAGGGGATGCTTCTCTTCCACAGGTGTTGGCGAGCTTGTCTTCACTGAAGGCAGCATGGACAAGTCTGTCTATGTCTCAAACGAATCCGACGAAAAGTGCTGCGAAGTTCGATCTTGGAGGTGACTTTTATTTGGTTCAAATGGCTCTAAGGACAATGGGACTTAAAAATGAGGTCATCAGTCCCCTAGACTTAGACCTATGTTATAATAACTAACCTCAGGACATCACATACAACCATGTCCGAGGCAAGATTCGAACCTGCGACCGTAGCAGCCGCGTGGTTCCGGAGTGAAGCGCCTAGAACCGATCGGCTACAGCGGTCGGCTGACTTATAGCTAACAAGACAATGATCCTAACAAGGGAACCTCCCCATCGCACAACCTCAGGTTTAGTTATAAATTGGCACAGTGGATAGGCCTTGAAAAACTGAACACAGATCACTCGAGAAAACAGGAAGAAGTTGTGTGGAACTATGAAAAAGTAAGCAAAATATACAAACTTAGTAGTCCATGCGCAAGATAGCAACATCAAGGATAATGTGAGCTCTGGAGCGCCGTGGTCCCGTGGTTAGCGAGAGCAGCTGCGGAACGGCAGGTCCTTGGTTCAAGTCTTCCCTCGAGTGAAAAGTTCAATTTCTTATTTTCGGTTTATGTGACAAACTATTATGTTTTCATCACTTTTTTGGGAGTGATTATCACATCCACTAGAAAACTTAAATCGGGCAAGGTAGAAGAATCTTTTTACCCATTTGCCAATGTCAAGTCAGGTGGGTCGACAACATATTGCTGTCATGTGACGTACATGCCGGCACCAGTGTCGTATAGAATATATCAGACGTGTTTTCCTGTGGAGGAATCGGTTGACCTGTGACCTTGCGATCAAATGTTTTCGGTACCCCTTTGAAGAGGCACGTCCTTTCGTCTACTAGTCACACTTTTTTGCAGTGCGGTCGCAAAACACAGACACTAAACTTATTACAGTGAACACAGACGTCAGTGAACGAACGGACAGATCGTAACTTTGCGAAAATAAAGAAAGTAAACTTTTCAATCGAGAGAAGACTTGAACCAAGGACCTCTCGTTCCGCAGCTGCTCTCGCTAACCACGGCTCTTGAGCTCACACTATCCTTGATGTTGCTATCTTGCGCATGGACTACTCAGTTTGTATATTTTGCTTATTTTTTTCGTATTTCCACACAACTTCTTCCTGTTTTCTCGAGTGATCTGTGTTCAGTTTTTCAAGGCCTATCCAATGTGCCAACTTATAACTAAATCTGAGGGGGGTGTGATGGGGAGGTTCCCTTGTAAGCATACGGCGGAAAGTGTCAAATTGTTGGACCTACAACGCACGCCACATCGCCTCATTACCCCACGGCAGTCTAGGACCTCAATCCCATCGAAAACATCTGGAACGAACTGAAAACGAAACTACACAAACGACATGTGAGCAGTTTGACACACTTGCGTGCACTTATAGAAGACGAGTGGGTGAATGTCGGTTCGGATATAACGAGAAATGTTGTTTACTTCATGCCACAAAGACTGAGGACTGTAATTCAGAGAAAGAGACGCATTACCAAATACTCACTGCTCAGTGTCGGAATACTTTTGCCCATTGTATATTTCGATTTTCTTTTTCTCTTTGTTACTTGTTGTAATCCATTTAACTACAGACCTATATCATTGACGTCGGTTTGCAGTAGGGTTTTGGAGCATGTACTGTATTCAAACATTATGAATCACCTCGAAGGGAACGATCTATTGACACGTAATCAGCATGGCTTCAGAAAACATCGCTCTTGTGCAACGCAGCTAGCTCTTTATTCGCACGAAGTAATGGCCGCTATCGACAGGGGATCTCAAGTTGATTCCGTATTTCTAGACTTCCGGAAAGCTTTTGACACCGTTCCTCACAAGCGACTTCTAATCAAGCTGCGGGCCTATGGAGTATCATCTCAGTTGTGCGACTGGATTCGTGATTTCCTGTCAGGAAGGTCGCAGTTCGTAGTAATAGACGGCAAATCGTCGAGTAAAACTGAAGTGATATCAGGTGTTCCCCAGGGAAGCGTCCTGGGACCTCTGCTGTTCCTGATGTATACAACTGACCTGGGTGACAATCTGAGCAGTTCTCTTAGATTGTTCGCAGATGACGCTGTAATTTACCGTCTAGTGAGGTCATCCGAAGACCAGTATCAGTTGCAAAGCGATTTAGAAAAGATTGCTGTATGGTGTGTCAGGTGGCAGTTGACGCTAAACAACGAAAAGTGTGAGGTGATCCACACGAGTTCCAAAAGAAATCCGTTGGAATTCGATTACTCGATAAATAGTACAATTCTCAAGGCTGTCAATTCAACTAAGTACCTGGGTGTTAAAATTACGAACAACTTCAGTTGGAAGGACCACATAGATAATATTGTCGGGAAGGCGAGCCAAAGGTTGCGTTTCATTGGCAGGACACTTAGCAGATGCAACAAGTCCACTAAAGAGACAGCTTACACTACACTCGTTCGTCCTCTGTTAGAATATTGCTGCGCGGTGTGGGATCCTTACCAGGTGGGATTGACGGAGGACATCGAAAGGGTGCAAAAAAGGGCAGCTCGTTTTGTATTATCACGTTATAGGGGAGAGAGTGTGGCGGATATGATACACGAGTTGGGATGGAAGTCATTACAGCATAGACGATTTTCGTCGCGGCGAGACCTTTTTACGAAATTTCAGTCACCAACTTTCTGTTCCGAATGCGAAAATATTTTCTTGAGCCCAACCTACATAGGTAGGAATGATCATCAAAATAAAATAAGAGAAATCAGAGCTCGAACAGAAAGGTTCAGGTGTTCGTTTTTCCCGCGCGCTGTTCGGGAGTGGAATGGTAGAGAGATAGTATGATTGTGGTTCGATGAACCCTCTGCCAAGCACTTAAATGTGAATTGCAGAGTAGTCATGTAGATGTAGATGTAGATGTTATGCATGTATTCAGATTTCCATATGTATGATACATATGTAAAGAAATAAAGATACATGGCGTCTCAAAATAATGCATACACTCTTTGAAACGGAACATCTCTTTAATGAAAGGGGGTTAGAAATACAATTTTAGTGATGTTAGGTGCCTCATAGTCCGACTTAAGGTGGTTTAAAGTTGAAACTGGTGTCCATCCATCGCAATGTACCGACGACACGACTAGGCGACATGCCAACGTTATTGATTCCCACTGAATTGCATCACAGGCGTGCTCAATTTGCTCTCTAAGGTCATGCAGTGTGTGTGGTCTCGCAGGGTAAACTGCATTCGCCGGCCGCGGTGGCCGTGCGGTTCTAGGCGCTGCAGTCTGGAACCGCGCGACCGCTACGGTCGCAGGTTCGAATCCTGCCTCGGCCATGGATGTGTGTGATGTCCTTAGGTTAGTTAGCTGTAAGGGGACTGATGACCTCAGAAGTCACATAGTGCTCAGAGCCATTTTTGAACTTCATTCCCAAACACAACTCTTAGATCAGGAGTTACCATTTCCAAGTACGAGTCTCGCGTGTCAAAGAAGTACGGCCCGATTAACCCTCTAGAAGACAAACCACAGGACACTGTTACTCCTGGCAGATTATCACGCCTTTGCTCGGTTACGTGTGGGTTTTCCCGGGCCCAGTACACGCAATTATGGCTGCTGATTATTGGTTCAAATGGCTCTGAGCACTATGGGACTTAACATCTGAGGTCATCAGTCCCCTAGAACTTAGAACTACTCGTACTTAAACCTAACTAACCTAAGGACATCACACATCCATGCCCGAGGCAGGATTCGAACCTGCGACCGTAGCAGTCGCACGGTTCCGGACTGCGCGCCTAGAACCGCGAGACCACCGCGGCCGGCTGCTAATTATTCCATCAGGTTTAAACGTCGCTTCATCTGAGCAAAGAATTCGACCTTGGAAACGTTGCTCTTCTTTACATCTTTTAATGAACCACTCACAAAATTCGGCTTTGCCTATCAGGACCATCCTCATTAAGAGCATGGAGAAGTCTTGGAATGTAAGGCTTAAAGTTCTGAGACCGCAAAATATTACGAACACTGCTTCTGCAGATCCCAGTGTCACGAGAGCATTGCCTCACAGACTTCTTCGCTGATCGTGTGTATGCCTGGATTACTGCACAAACGCTCTCATTGTCTGTTGAACTTCTCTTTCGTCCTCTATGCCCCTTCTTCATATCGTGCGCCTTTCCTTCGACTTCAGACTCTGATTCTTGATTAGATTAGATTAGATTAATACTTGTTCCATAGATCATGAATACGACACTTCGTAATGATGGGGAACGTATCAGGTTAATTCAAGATGTCTGTACAAGATATTACATTACACAAAATATTGCGTGACACTAATTTTTAAGCTGTTTTTTTCCCTTAATTTATATCTAAAAATTCAGCCAATGAGTAGAAGGAGTTCTCATCTAGAAATCCTTTTAATTTATTTTTAAATGTTGGTTGGCTATCTGTCAGGCTTTTGATGCTGTTTGGTAGGTGACCAAAGACTTTTGTGGCAGCATAATTTACCCCCTTCTGTGCCAAAGTCAGATTTAACCCCGCATAGTGAAGATCATCCTTTCTCCTGGTGTTACAGCTATGCACACTGCTATTACTTTTGAACTGGGCTGGATTATTAACAACAAATTTCATAAGTGAATATACATACTGTGAGGTTACTGTGAGGATCCCTAGATCCTTAAATAGATGTCTGCAGGATGACCGTGGGCGGGCTCCAGCAATTATTCTGATTACACGTTTTTGAGCAATGAATACTTTTCTACTCAACGATGAATTACCCCAGAATATGATGCCGTACGAAAGCAGTGAATGAAAGTAGGCATAGTAAGCTAATTTACTGAGATTCTTATCACCAAAATTTGCAATAACCCTAATAGCATACGTAGCCGAACTCAGACGTTTCAGCAGACCACCAATGTGTTGCCTCCAGTTTAACCTCTCATCAATGGACACACCTAAAAAATTTGAAAATTCTGCCTTAGCTACAGACTTCTGTTCAAAGTCTATATTTATTACTGGAGTTGTGCCATTTACTGTACGGAACTGTATATACTGTGTTTTATCAAAATTTAAAGAGAGTCCGTTTGCTGAGAACCACTTAATAATTTTGTGAAAAACATCATTTACAATTACGTCACTTAGTTCTTGGTTTTTGGATGTTATTACTATACTTGTATCATCAGCAAAAATAACTAACTTTCCATCTTCATCAATGTGGAATGGTAAGTCATTAATGTATATCAAGAACAGTAAAGGACCTAAGACCGAACCCTGTGGGACCCCGTGCTTGATAGCCCCCCAGTTTGAGGAATCAGCTGTTGTTTTAACATTACATGAACCACTCATTTCAACTTTCTGCATTCTTTCAGTTAAGTATGAATTAAACCTTGTAGTTATTACTCTTGTCGGTGGTTGTGTTCCAAATTCAAATCCCCAACATTCCCTGTTCAAATGGCTCTGAGCACTATGGGACTTAACATCTGTGGTCATCAGTCACCTAGAACTTAGAACTAGTTAAACCTAACTAACCTAAGGACATCACACACACCATGCCCGAGGCAGGATTCGAACCTGCGACCGTAGCAGTCGCACGGTTCCGGACTGCGCGCCTAGAACCGCGAGACCACCGCGGCCGGCAACATTCCCTGTATTCCAGTAACACTTTAAACACCCATTTCCGTTGTTCAAACGATAACGCCATGTTTGCTGACACTCCTGAAACAGAAGAAAACATTGTTATGTTTTTCACCGTTTTCTAAATTATTAGCGATCAAAATATTATTTCTGTCCCCTTTAAGTAAAGAGGTATTCTGTTTCAAAGAGTGTACACTTTATTTTGGGATACCCTGAATGTTTTGAGTTTAAAACACATTTAAGGTTTACTTCTCCTACGGCTCCCAAGGTCCGAATACTTTTGTCCGCCTCTGTAGGTGTTGAACAGAAGACGGCTCCCGAGCGACTAATCGAATCATAGATCAGAGACCCAAAGCCCTACTAAAACGCGCGGGAAATACTGAATTCCTATTGCCTAGTATGTTAGGCAACCAATCAAGTCATCTCGAGCACTTCCGTACTCGCGGTATTTCTAGTCAGCCAATCACATTACCGCAAGCACTTTAAACCAAAAATTTCGTAATTCCGAAACTAAGTAAAATTTAATGAAAACAAAATAAAATTCCCTTCTACAAAATAAATTACTAATAAATATTATACGCAACGCCTCTTCTGGCTGCCTTTTACAAGAGGAAGCACACTCGGATATACGTCACACATTTCCCGACTGCACGACAACTTTCGCACGCATATATTTACACAGTTTTAATACAATAGCACATCCTCGCTTTACGTATGCCCTTCTTTGACTCTCACAGTCTCTCCAAAACACTCACACAACCAAAACACGATGAAATAATAACTGCCGCGCGGGATTAGCCGAGCGGTCTGGGGCGCTGCAGTCATGTACTGCTCGGCTGATCCAGGCGGAGGTTCGAGTCCTCCCTCAGGCATGGGTGTGTGTGTTTGTCCTTAGGATAATTTAGGTTAAGTAGTGTGTAAGCTTAGGGACTGATGACCTGAGCAGTTAAGTCACACAAGATTTCACACACACGCACACACAACACAAATAATAATTTCCCAAGGTATTTTTAATTACGCCAGAAATCTCTGATAATGAAACTAAAGAAAATTCCAGAAAATTAGATTGTACGAACCCATACTCTTGGTTGTAGTTTCAGTTGATTCTATAGATCAATACAGTACAGTCCCTAACTCTGTTTCGCAATGCCAGCACGGTTAGTATGTATTTTAGGTAAAAGTTTATACCCTCGAGAGTACTGAAGTTATTAATTTGAAATTTTAACGGTATGGTTGTTTTACCCGTAGAATCTGGTATACTAGCAGAATTATTTAATATTTAATAGCACTTCTTCAGAACCAGCGCGAGAACCAAAATCTGCTCCTCTGCCGGCTCCGCGGCAAGCTACACTTTCAATACAGGCTGACAATTCGTAATGATGTCCTACGTTACACTTCGTTTGTGAATCGATGCGTGGGCCTTCCTCCTACCTGTTTTGTTCCCGTCTGTCGCTGACGTCACCTCTCGTAGCACTATTTATGTAAAAAATAAAGTTTTCATTCTGCATGTGCGAGAGTTTTACAGTGTGTAGATACATCCTTCCCGCTTGTTTTCAAACATAGTTCAGTCTCTTCCCGTGAGTGGTGCCGTCACAGCATGTCTTCAAGATGGCTGCTACACTTGGCGTTCGTCAGAAGCAACGTGCTGTCATAGAATTCCTGTGATGCGAAAACGAGACAGTGGGAAATATCCACAAGAGGTTGAAAAAGTTGTACGGTGAAATGAAAATATTGTTCCTAACGGTTGTATCTACACACCGTAAAACTTTCAAACATGTAGAATAAAAGATGGATTTAAAAAAAATAGTGTCCATTTCTTTTGGAGTGATCCTTGTAGTATGACACACGGGAGGTGAGTAAACTTGGATTTCATGGTGTAGAAAAACGTTGTGTGGAGTGACGAATCACGACGGTATACAATGTGGCGATCCGATGACAGGGTGTGGGTATGACGAATGCCCAGTAAACGTCATCTACCAGCGGGTGGAGTGCCAAAATTCGGAGGCGGTGGTGTTGTGGTGTGGTTGTGTTTTTCATCCAGGAGGCTTGCACCCCTTGTTGTTTTGCGTGGTACTATCACAGCGCAGGCCTACATTGATGTTTCAAACACCTTCTTGCTTCCCACTGTTGAAGAGCAATTCGGGGATAGCGATTGCATCTTTTAACACGATTGAGCACCTGTTCATAATGCACGGGATGTGGTGGAGTGGTTACACGACAGTAACAGCCCAGTAATGGACTGGCCTGCACAGAGTCCTGACCTGAATCCTATAGAACACCTTTGGGCATGTTTTGGAACGCCGATCTCGTACTGTGCTTGAACCCCCATTGCATGATGAGGAAATTGAAGTGAGGGCAGCTATCTCCAGATCGCGTATTACTAGACGTTTATTTTTTGAAGAAACCGTGAAGTTTGAACGTTACTGTTTGATACGCGAGCTAAAGGGAGGCGAAATCGAAGACTAACGGTTTCGACAAGATAGCGCTACTGTGCACTTAGCTAACAACACTGTACGCCTTATGGAAGAGTTTTTTGGGGAATGTGCCACATTAAAAAAGATTTGGACACATCGCTCGCTGGACCTCCCTTCACTGTTTTCTTTCGAGAGCAACAAGAGGATGAAGTGACGGTACGGTATCTTTGGACGCTGGATTCCATCAGGGGTGCACTCAATGTAGCAGGTCTGTTCAAAACATTCCAGAACTTTGTCCACGAATTTTTTCTTCGCTTACCTTCTACTTATTGTGCATGGTCTCCTCGAAATATTCTCCTGTACCCTCGATACACCGCTCCCAACGCCGTTTTCACTTCCGGAAGCAGTCATGCGTCTCTTCCTGGATTACGGGAAGCGCCGTCTGCGATTATTCTTTGATCTCGTCTATCGTTCCAAATTTTCGTCCTTTCAACGGGGTTTTCGACTTTGGAAATGGAAAAAAGTCCGCGGGGACCGGATCTGGAGAATTCGGAGGATGAGGCAGCACAATGGTTATGTTTTTTGCGCAATAGTAACGCACCAACAGGGGTGAATGCGCGGGTGCGTTATCATGATGCAAGAGGCATGAACTGTCTCTCCACGTTTCAGGCCGTTTCCTTCTCACATTTTCCCGCAGGTGCATCAACTGTTCCCGACAGTACCATCGATTAACACTCTGTCCCTGTGTGGTGTAAATTCCTGTTGAGCTAATCTTTCAGAAGTGAAAGACAACTGTCAGCGTGGCTTTGACATTTGACCTGACCTGACGAGCTATTTTCTGGTCTCGCTGGGAGAACCTTTCCCGACGCGTTGTGAAGACTGAACCTTCGCGTCAACATCATAGCCGTAGACCCACGTCTCAGCACCAGTGATTCTCTCAACGAACATCTTCGTTCTCATTTGCACGATCCATAATCTCTTCACCGACGAACCTGGCGGTAACACGGTGCATTCCAAGAGGCTGTGTCAGGATTTCATGACAAGGTCCAACTGAAATGTTACATTCCTCTGCAATCTCTCGGACATTCAATCTTCGATTGTGACGCGCAATTTTGCTGACGTTGCTGACGTGGGCGTCGTCGGTAGACGTCGAAAGTCGTCCTGAACGAAGGTCATCTCTTGTATTCCGTCCGGCTATTTTTAAACCGTGTCAACCATTCGTAACACCGAATACGGCCTAAGCACTCATCACCGTAGGCTTCCTGCGACATTTGGTCTGTGTCTCCGTAAAAAAAAAAAATAATAATAATAATAATTGCTCCACTAACTCTGTCCTCTCGAAATCCACAAACTGTGCGACACGAAGTTCTAGTCAATACAGCACTGAACGATAACTAACAGACGTACGATAATGAAACTGTGCTCAGCTCGTGGCCTACTGGCTAGCGTTGCTACCTCTGGATCACGGTGTCCCAGGTTCGGTTACCGGCCGGGTTGGGGATTTTTCTCTGCCTGCGGGCTCGGTGTTTGGGTTGCCCTAATCATTTCCATCATCATTCGTGAAAGTGGTTAGATTGGAAATTTGTACGGGCGCTGATGACCACGCAGTTGGGTGCCCCACAAACCAAACATCAAGAATGAAACTTCCGTTAGTCGCACATGAAACACAGGCGTGTACAAGTGTGCCAACCACATTTCGCTCCAAAATGCCACTGACGTATAATTACGAATGTTCCGGGACTTTGAAAGAGGGCTCGGATGTAAGGGTGAGCTGAAATGATCGTGTGGCTGAAATCGGTTTCGACAAGTGATATAGGGGGCCGGTAGCTGACCTCCTATTCCTTTAGATATGACAGACATCCCGTAAAGCCGCCCTCCCACGGGACGTGAAAAATCTCGCGGACGAGAAGCTGGTGACGTCACCGCGTGGAATTCAACGTTGCACTATTCGGCGAAGCGTGAAATGAAGAATCTGCCTCGTGCACAGCAGTGTGGTCAGCTGTGATACGACTTCTTTTTCACGTCACAAGCAGACCATAGTAGCCATGTTGTTGTTGTAGTTGTTGTGCTCTTCAGTCCTGAGACTGGTTTGATGCAGCTCTCCATGCTACTCTATCCTGTGCAAGCTTCTTCATCTCCCAGTACCTACTGCAGCCTACATCCTTCTGAATCTGCTTAGTGTATTCATCTCTTGGTCTCTCTCTATTATTTTTACCCTCCACACTGCCCTCCAATACTATATTGGTGATCCCCTGATGCCTCAGAACATGTCCTACCAACCGGTCCCTTCTTCTACTCAAGTTGCGCCACAAACACCTCCCCAATTCCATTCAATACCTCCTCATTAGTTCTGTGATCTACCCATCTAATCTTCAGCATTCTTCTGTAGCACCACATTTCGAAAGCTTCTATTCTCTTCTTGTCCAAACTAGTTATCGTCCATGTTTCACTCCCATACATGGCTACACTCCATACAAATACTTTCAGAAACGACTTCCTGACACTTAAATCTATACTCGATGTTAACAAATTCCTCTTCTTCAGAAACGCTTTCCTTGCCATTGCCAGTCTACATTTTATATCCTCTCTACTTCGACCATCATCAGTTATTTTGCTCCTCAAATACCAAAACTCCTTTACTACTTTAATTATCTCATTTCCTAATCTAATTCCCTCAGCATCACCCGACATAATTCAACTACATTCCATTAGCCTGTTTTGCTTTTGTTGATGTTCATCTTATATCCTCCTTTCAAGAGACTGTCCATTCCGTTCAACCGCTCTTCCAAGTCCTTTGCTGCCATATTGTATCAAATCAAATGTCGTATTTGGCAGGTTACTTTGATGTGGGATGAGGACCAAACAGCGAAGTCATCGGTCCCATCGGATTAGGGAAGGAAATTGGCCGTGCCCTTTCAGAGGAACTATCCCGGCATTTGTCTGAAGCTATTTAGGGAGATCACGGAAACACTAAATCGTGATGACCGGACGTGGGTTTGAACCGTCGTCCTCCCGAATGCGAGTCCAGTGTGCTAACCACTGCACCACATCGCTCGGTTCGTATTTGGTAGGTTTTTCATTATCATAGAGTATATGACGTGCATATAAACTACTTCAAACCATCAGCAAATTATGGCTCTGTCGAAAATGCTTAGGCTTAGCTACGATTTGTTATAATAAATGAAATGACAGAAAACGACATATCGGTAGTTATAGAATTCCTGTATTTGATGTTTCTAATGTCATAACTTGTGTGCTACGAAAGTGCATCGTTTCAGTGCTTTTGCACAATGATGATCTGTCAAAAGCGCGTCGTTTTGGTAGAATTTGTCATAGTTAAATGCCAAAAACTGTAGATATAATCTTTAGCAGATCATACCTTATTTGGCAAGCTCATTGCCATGTTGAACCTGTGGCGTAGCAGGTTTCGTGCCTGACTCGTCCCAAACTGTTTTTCGGATTTTGTTTTCTAAAATATTTCGGGTATTACTAATTAATTTAATAATCATCTTCAATATTCGATGTATTTAGTGTAAATTTATTATTTTTTTCACTGCAAATGGGCCAGCTGAGGACCACATTCCGATTTCAATTCTTCGTTCCTTGTTCGTTTATTTTCTTCCCCTATGCTTTCATCTGCTCACTATCTTTCTTCTTTCTGTCTTCTGACCATTTTTAACCAGTATTTTTAGCTACCCTGCTTGGAATGCTTCCATTTTCAATTCTTTTTCCCGAAAGGCCTCTCTGTTGATTATATTTTCTTTTTGCACTACTGGCCATTAAAATTGCTACACCACGAAGATGACGTGCTACAGACGCGAAATTTAACCGACAGGCAGAAGATGCTGTGATATGCAAATGATTAGCTTTTCACAGCATTCAGACAAGGTTGACGCCGGTGGCGACACATACAACGTGCTGACATGAGGGAAAGCTTCCGACCGATTTCTCATACACAAACAGCAGTTGACAGGCGTTGCCTGGTGAAATGCGTACCATCACGTTTCCGACTTTGATAAGGGTCGGATTGTAGCCTATCGCGATTGCGGTTTATCATATCGCGACACTGCTGCTCGCGTTGGTCGAGATCCAATGACTGTTAGCAGAATATGGAATCGGTGGGTTCAGGAGGGTAATACGGAACGCCGTGCTTTATCCCAACGGCCTCGTATCACTAGCAGTCGAGATGACAGGCATCTTGTCCGCACGGCTGTAACGGATCGTGCAGCCACGTCTCGATCCCTGAGTCAGCAGATGGGGACGTTTGCAAGACAACAACCATCTGCACGAACAGTTCGATGACGTTTGCAGCAGCACGGACTATCAGCTCGGAGACCGTGGCTGCGGTTACCCTTGACGCTGCATCACAGACAAGAGCGCCTGGGATGGTGTACTGGACGACGAACCTGGGTGCACGAATGGCAAAACGTCATTTTCTCGGATGAATCCAAGTTCTGTTTACAGCATTATGGTGGTCGCATCTGTGTTTGGCGACATCGCGGTGAACGCACATTGGAAGTGACTGTTCGTCTTCGCCATATTGGCGTATCACCCGGCGTGATGGTATGGGGTGCCATCGATTAAACGTCTCGGTCACCTCTTGTTCGCATTGGTGGCACTTTGAACAGTGGGCGTTACATTTCAGATGTGTTACGACCCGTGGCTCTACCCTTCATTCGATCCCTGCGAAACCCTACAGGATTATGCACGACCGCATGTTGCAGGTTCTGTACGGGCCTTTCTGGATACAGAAAATGTTCGACTGCTGCCCTGGCCGGCACATTCTCCAGATCTCTCACCCACTGAAAACGTCTGGTCAATGGCGGACGAACAACTGGCTCGTCACAATACGCCAATCACTACTCTCAATGAACTGTGGTATCGTGTTGAAGCTGTCCGGGCAGCTGTACCTGTACACGCCATCCGAGCTCTGTTTGACTCAATGCCCAGGCGTATTAAGGCCGTTATTAGGGCCAGAGGTGGTTGTTCTGGGTACTGATTTCTCAGGATCTGTGCACCCAAATTGCGTGAAAATGTAATCACATGTCAGTTCTAGTATAATATGTTTTTCCGTGAATACCCGTTTAGCATCTGCATTTCTTCATGGTGTAGCAGTTTTAATGGCCAGACTGGAACAGAAAAGGGAGGTAATGACAGTGACACGTAAAGTGCCCTCCGCCACACACCGTTGGGTGGCTTGCGGAGTATAAATGTAGATGTAGTCTATATATATTGTTTCTGTCTAAATCCTTTTTTACTTCGTTGACCCAGCTTTTTGTGGACATCTCACCCCACAAATATTTGAAAATCTTATTAGGTAATCTACTGTCTTGCATTCGAAATAAATCTCCAAAAAACATGTATCTTCTTTCTCTCATTATGTTTGAAATATTTTCTATATATTTTGGTGTATTTCAGCATTACTTCGTAATTCCCAATCTTCTGCTGTGTTTTGTGATCCTAATATTTTGCTTATAATTCGCCTTTCTGGTACTTCTGATTTATCTAAATAATAGTTTAATGCCAGGTATTCACATGCATATAGCCATAGGTCTGGCTTCTGTTCTGTGTTGTAATGCTTTATTTTCTCATTTTCGGATGGGCTCTTTTTATTGTAGAGGTCTTTGGTGATACGTTGTGCTCTCACCGTTTTATGCAACCTTCCTTCTATTGCAGATCTTTCTTGGATTATGTCCCCTGGATTTTGAATATTTTTACCCTGTCTATTTGGCCAATTGGAATTTTGGAGCATCCTTAACGTTAGTTATAAATTTTGTTTTTTTCTACAGAAATTCTGGAGCCAGTTCTGCTGGCTATTTCTTCCAGGAGATTAATTTGTGTGATAACAGATGCGACATTTTCAGCAAATGCAAGACAGTTGCTTTCGATCTTTTTGCTTCCTCTTCCTGACCTTATAGGCGAGATGTTGAGTTCAATAAATGTTTTCTCTAACGCACTATTAAAAAGAATTAGGGATAATTTCTACCATAAATCTTACTTTACAGACTGTAATTGTTTCAGGGATTAGTTTTACCAGTTTAGAGTTCACACCAAATTCTCGAATCATTTTTATCTATAGATTCTCGGTCAACAGAATCAAAAACCTTTTCGAAATCCACAAACATAGTTACAATCTCTTTTGAGATAAGAATGCAATCTGTGGCGAATTACTGACTCGAGTTAAATATTTGTTCTGAGCATGTCCTTCGTTTCCTAAAACCGCCTTGATACTCACCTAAATGACTGTCTAGTCTTGTTTCTATTCTGCTTAATAAAATCTTGGAAAATACTTCATACGCTACTGGTAGTAAAGAGATTGCTCTGTAGTTGCATACATCCTGTTTATTACGTTTTTTGTGGAATGGATGTATCGAGGCAACTTTCCATTCTGCTGGGATTTTTTCGATTTTCCAGATTTCTTCAAAGAGCAAATT
The DNA here is from genome assembly GCF_023897955.1 of Schistocerca gregaria. Classification (NCBI taxonomy): domain Eukaryota; kingdom Metazoa; phylum Arthropoda; class Insecta; order Orthoptera; family Acrididae; genus Schistocerca; species Schistocerca gregaria. Next base: position 67,525,747 of record NC_064930.1, read on the forward strand.
TAGCTCCTTTAATATATTTGGCAAGGACTACTTTAAAAGTTCAGCTGTAATAGAGTCTTATCCATTGGCTTTACTGTTTTTGAAGGTTTTAATTACTTCTTCAATTTCTTTTATAACTGGTGGTAAATCTTGTTCCACATTTTCACTAATGTCTGAAAATTCCATATTATGAGTTGGTTCAGGACAGTTCAGAAGCTGATGAAAATGCCTTGCAGGTATTTATAATTGTATTGGTTCAAATGGCTCTGACCACTATAAACATCTGAGGTCGTCAGTCGCCTAGAACTTAGAGCTACTTAAACCTAACTAACCTAAGGACATCACATACATCCATGCCCGAGGCAGGATTCGAACCTGCGACCGTAGCGGCTGCGCCGTTCCAGGCTTGTAGCGCCTAGAACCGCACGGCCACCCCGGCCGGCTATAATTGTATTATATGTTTGTATTATTTATTATAAATAATTTTCTGCAATTCTTGTTGCTAAGCTCACCGACTGTAATTTTCTTGCAGTGGCCAGTAATGTTAACCTGACTGCCAGTCTATGTCATAAAGTAAACACAAATTACACACTGAGAGTTTTTGCTATCATGAAGCTTTGTGTAAAATATACATATGTATGGACAGGCTCATGTTTGTATCTTGCCAGTAAATATCTTTTCCAGTGATGGTGAGTAACTTCGAAAAAATCTCCTCTTCCATTTAAATTAAATTATGAAGCGGATCTCGATTTTGAGAACTGTATGATGATGTACATTGCTTCACACTGATGGTGGTCAATAGGACACAGAGAACACAGATATTAAGCACGCACAAACTGAGATTAGACACCATACATTAGCGATATTTAAATTAAAAGCGAATATTGGATGAAAATTCAATTGAGTTAAAGAATAACTCGTAATTTAGATTGATGTAAATAATTATGTATTGTTTCTCTACCAGCAACTCACTGTTCGTGTTATCGGCGAGTCCAGAATCTTCTTCACGATTTTTTTCCGCTGTTCTTCGACAGTTGACGCAGCTATTTTGACTCTCGTCCATTTTGGTAAAGCAACTGTGCCGTCTGCGAGCCAAATAAAGCTGAGAACTGCCGCTAGAGAGCGCTGCGGTCGCAAATCACGATGAGATTTAGCCAGGTTGTTTCAGGGTGCGCAGCGAACACTACGGACACCTCGTCTGGCGTGCATCGCGATGAGAAACACGTCCCGTGTGTGGACGGTTTAAGTGGGTCCCCTTGTGAGTGTTGGCAGCCGGTGGGTTCGCTACCGTATTTGACGCTCTCTCTGCTCCGTGAACTGGAAGGTCAACACGCGATACAGCGGACCATATGTTTGTTCCGCCAGCTGCAGCTGTTTACGTATTTGCCGTTTATCGCCTAACAGTGCAGCGTGCTGCAGGAAATGGCTATTTCTGTTTCAAGTGACCACGAGAAATTATATATCTCATATATTACTCACACAGACAGACAAACAAGCCCCTCCCACACACACAATCTCAAATGATCTCCTTTGAAACTCAAACTTCCCTTTTGAATGTAAAGAAAGACTGTGCTGGTAAACTTACACGTTATTTGATACCGAACCAGCTGAGGAAAACTGAACGTACTCAGACAGTTTCCTCTTTACTTATTCTGATCATTTCTAAACTGACACACAATATTGTAGCGCAACGCAATCTGACTTTTAATAATCCGTACAAAAGAATACCCCTGACTAACAATAACCTATACCTTTCATGGATCACTTACCTCAACAAAGCATTGTTTTGCAGCAAAACGATGCCCTCTCTCAACTTCCACGGACTGTTGCTTTGATTCTGGTGTGACTTAGGTCACCCATGTTTCATCGCCGGTAACAATTTGGCTTAAGAAATCACTACCATCGTGGTGGTACCGCTCAAGGAAAATCAATGCACTGTCTAAACGTTTGGTTTTGTGCACATCCGTCAACATTTTCGGTACTACCTGTTAGAGCTCTTAAAAAAACAATGTAACTATTTATTTAGAGACACTCTCCTAGTAAATTTGTTTGTCCTTCGATTTATCGTGATCTGTTACTGATTTTTAGTGGAGTTAGTTTTTACTTTTAGCTTTCAAAAAAGAAAAAAGTACAAAAGAGATATAATAAGCAAAATAATGATTTTCGTGGGTTGCCAGTTATGAATTATATCTGGTTTCATCGAGCGCCAGGCTCCCTACAAATTACTGTAAATGCAATAGCGTAGTATTACTCAGCTACAGTTCACTATCACAGAAAATATACAAGTTTTAATAAAATAATTTCACTGGATTCCTTCAATTAATCTTACGAAATATTTTTACATAATCCGGCTATCAGACACTGAGCTGTGAAAAAATATTTTTAAATGTATTACGTAATGGCGGCTAATTGTTAACCGTCAGAGATCACTGTTACTCGCTCCGGAGCAGCTGGAAACATGCTAAATAATTTTCATTAAATATTCTTTTCATAAGATAAATGTGGCTTAGGTTCTTGAAATAACACACGGAGATCACTTTATACTAATATATTCTTACTAGGACACAGTTTACACCATTAAATATTTGCAATTACGTTACGACAGAAACAAATGCTGGCGCAGCACAATAGCTTGCGTACCTTATTCCAGCTAACACCAGAACGAACAAAACAAAACAGATTAGACAGAAGAATGAGCATTGCATTGTGTTTTATATTCTTACAAAGATAATACTTGTTTTAATTACTTACACATTATAATCTCATACAATAAAAATAATGTCTTCTCTGCATCTATCGATCTATATTGTATAATTTTACAGTTAGTGTTATTACCTTTCGCAGATAAATCGATATTTGCAATTCATTTTGAGTCACATACAGTCATTTTTATTTATGTTTCACCTCGATAATGGTGAATATTGCAAAAGGAACACTACATACCCAACGTGTGCACAATTTTCGGTAATTCGAGTGCTCGGTCACAGTGCCATACAAAACACTACGAGAAACATTAGGAAAGTCATCCCGCAAGGAGGAAATCGTTTTCTCTCGCCTTATTGTCCACTTCCTGCACCAAACTTTCATTAACGACCGAAGGATCCCCTGTCCGTTGTTCATCGTGCACATTTGTGCTGCCAGCTTTGATTGCCCTCACCCACTTTCTTACCATTGCATCACTCATAATGTTTTCTCCGTAAACTGCACAGATGTCACGATGAATATCGATCGCTTTTAGGCCCTCAGCACTAAGAAATCTTATAACAGCCCGTACTTCACAGTCTGCGGGACTCACGATTATCGGAGGCATCTTGAACACTCAGTACACAACGTAAACAAGGAAGTATCATACTGTATTGGCGTCAGTGTGTAGATTAAGGTACAGGCTTTCATGTAAAAATGAGATATCTTAGCACGTCTTTTTTTAAATTTCGTTACGGTACTTACTTAAAAAACACGCCTCGTATATATATAAGTTCGCGACATCCAGTTTTACAAATTTCCATTTTCTGAGGGACACACGTCCAGATCGTCCGCTTTCAAAACTCCGCCATCTCTCTCCCCACATCCACCACTGCTGGCGGCTCACCTCCAACTGCGCAACGCTACGCGCTGTTCACATCCAACTGCCCAACACTACACTAGCGAATATTCCAACGATGAGTCCAACCAGCCACAGACTGCACACAGCGCAGTCGGAGATTTTAATACAGAGCGCTACGTGGCCTCACCAACATAGAAACCTAAACAGCCTACATAGCTCCCAAGCTCCGCACAAAAAATTTTACAAATTGTTTTGTGCAGTGGCGCAACGTTTTTCCAGCACTGTCATTCATAATTTTTCCAAGGGGACGTTTCAGTGGCAATGGCTCTAATTTCGCTGGGTATCAAGTTCGAATGAGTTCATTCCACGCTGCTGCAGCTCTGTGCCTGGCAAGTGGTGTCGTTCCAGTGTCTCTGCAACCTGCGACGAGCTCACAGGCTGGGTGGCACAATGGAGTACAGGCAGTGTGTGGTCTTGTGCTATCTTGTTAGAAGGTAATGTTGTAGACACCTCAAAATATGGGTACAGCCTCTGGGCTTAACATGCCAGAAATGTAGTACCTACAGTCCACACAGCCTTCCTTAACATTTCAAAACTTCCATTCGCTGTTAAGCACATAATTCAGGGTGAGTCACTAACTAATGCCACCTAGAATAACTCCGAAAGTATGATAGTTGATGGCGTTGGTTTTTTGTTGCTATGTGGGGTAGCGTCAGAGATATGAAGGAAAAAACTTTTTTTTAAAAAAATGCGATACTATTGTTTGCTACTTATTTTCTGATAGCGGCTGTCGAGACGAATCCAATGGGTAACAGCAAGATCTTTGAAGGTCAACGAAGGTCACAAAGGTGGCATGAACGTCCATTTACAGAAGGTGTTGGAAGTGATGACCATTGGTGTCAATGCAGTGGTGCTTATCATGGATTGAGTGGTATTCCTTATCACTTCGGCGCTTCTCGAAGCACATGCTCTGACAGTTCTCTCTCGCAGATCTTCAGGTGTATGTCTTATATGAATCGCCACAAGAAAAAAAAATGGGTTCAAATGGCTCTGAGCACTATGGGACTTCACATCTGTGGTCATCAGTCCCCTAGAACTTAGAACTACTTAAACCTAACTAACCTAAGGACATCAGACAACACCCAGTCATCACGAGGCAGAGAAAATCCCTGACCCCGCTGGGAATCGAACCCGGGAACCCGGGCGTGGGTGGCGAGAACGCTACCGCACGAGAAAAAAATCCAGAGGCGCCATTCTGGCTAACGACACATCTCCTCTGCGTCCAATCCAACGATTTGCGAATTGTTTCTGCAACTCATTTATAGCCATCAGCGAAAAATGTGCCGGACACCCATCGTGTTGATACCACATTCTGTTCATTGTTCCTAGAGGTATTCCTTCCAATATCAGACCTATTGTTTCTTCCAGGAACGTGGTGTACTTCGTACCATTAAAATTTCCTTCGCTGAAATAGGGGTCTATAATCCTGTCCTCCTGAATCCCACACCATACATTCACCGACCAAGGTTTTTAGTGTGCAACTTGCCGCAGCCAACACGGATTTTCAATTCCCCAATAATGCTTGTTACGCAAATTAACATTTCCATTGTTGGTGAATACAGCCTCGTCAGTAAATAAAATCAAATTAAAAATGTGTCATCCCCCTAGATCTGAAGTTGGGCCCATCGGCAAATTCAACGCAACGCATACAATCTACATCTGCATCTACATCTACATCTACATTTATACTCCGCAAGCCACCCAACGGTGTGTGACGGAGGGCACTTTACGTGCCACTGTCATTACCTCCCCTTCCTGTTCCAGTCGCGTATGGTTCGCGGGAAGAACGACTGCCGGAAAGCCTCCGTGCGCGCTCTAATCTCTCTAATTTTACATTCGTGATCTCCTCGGGAGGTATAAGTAGGGGGAAGCAATATATTCGATACCTCATCCACAAACGCACCCTCTCGAAACCTGGCGAGCAAGCTACACCGCGATGCAGAGCGCCCCTTTTGCAGAGTCTGCCACTCCAGTTTGCTAAACATCTCCGTAACGCTATCACGCTTACCAAATAACCCTGTGACGAAACGCGCCGCTCTTCTTTGGATCTTCTCTATCTCCTCCGTCAACCCGATCTGGGTTACCAGATCCAGTTAAATCTTGTTGGAGACTGATATGGTGAGGGTGATATTTATGGCGATGCAGAACACGAACAACACTGCTCTGGCTCGTGCCAGATTCCCCTGCGATTTGACGCGAACTAATCAAGGATCTCGAACCATACTGGCAAGAGTACCAATTTCCGTTTCCTCGTTAGGAACTTTCATTTGCCGGATTTGTTTCCTATGCGTTAAAGATCCAGTTGTTCTCAGTTAATCATAGACATATTTAAATGTACGACGTGTAGGGTGAGTACGTTGAGGACATCTTCCAGCGTTTAAGTCTCTAGCTCTCACTGAATTTCGTTGGCATTCTCTGTAAATGAGAAACATACCGACTTGTTCTTCGAAGGAATACATCACTGAAAAAAAAAAATGGTTCAAATGGCTCTGAGCACTATGGGACTTAACTCCTGAGGTCATCAGTCCCCTAGAACTTAGAACTACTTAAACCTAACTAACCTAAGGACATCACACACATCCATGCCCGAGGCAGGATTCGAACCTGCGACCGTAGCGGTCGCGCGGTTCCAGACTGAATCGCCTAGAACCGCTCGGCCACACCGGCCTGCCATACATGATTCACATTCGCTTGACTCGACGATACTCGTCTTACTGTTCCTGTTAGTGTCGTATTGAGAAACCGTCGAATGGTGTTTACATGTCAATGGCACGTTAGATGGATACGCCGTATTAGGCGAATGTTAACTATTCGCACGATATACGAGAGACAATTGTCTGAGTATGTGCTTCGATAAGTGCCGAAGTGATAAGGAATACCACTCAATTAGTGATAAGAAGATTGCAGCACTGCATTGACACCAATGGTCATCACTTCGAACACCTTCTGTAAATGGACGTTCATGCCACCTTTGTGACCTTCGTTGACCTTCAAAGACCTTACTGTTACACATCAATGGATTCGTCTGGATAGCCGCTATCAGAAAATAAGGACCAAACTATAGCATCCCATTTAGAAAAAGAAAGTTGACCTTGGCCCACATCTCGTGGTCGTGCGGTAGCGTTCTCGCTTCCCACGCCCGGGTTCCCGGGTTCGATTCCCGGCGGCGTCAGGGATTTTCTCTGCCTCGTGATGGCTGAGTGTTGTGTGATGTCCTTAGGTTAGTTAGGTTTAAGTAGTTCTAAGTTCTAGGGGACTGATGACCTCAGATGTTAAGTCCTATAGTGCTCAGAGCCATTCAAACAAAAGTTGACCTTAATATCTCTGAAACCACCCCACTTAGTATCAAAGAACCAACGTCATGTTATGGCCCCCGTTGTCCCATGCAACTTTTGCCCCTCAAACGTTTCGGCACCTATCATACTTTCGGACTTATTCTTGGCCGCAACAGTTAGTGACTCACCCTGTATTCTCATCGTGACAGGGGGTAAAGATTCTGAAAACCGTTCCAGCCATAAGGGTGGGATGTCTCAGACATCCACAGTTGCAGCCTGGCTTCTTCTAAAATGATTTTTAGTTTCTGCCGGCCGGTATGGCTGTGCGGTTCTAGACGCTTCAGTCTGGAACCGGGCGACTGCTACGGACGCAGGTTCGAATCCTGCCTCAGGCATGGATGTGTGTGTGCTGTCCTTAGGTTAGGTTAGGTTTAAGTAGTTCTAAGTTCTAGGGGACTGATGACCACACATGTTAAGTCACATAGCGCTCAGAGCGATTTGAACAATTTTGTTAGTTTCTACAGGCTGTTTCAAAAATGACCGGTATATTTGAAACGGCAATAAAAACTAAACGAGCAGCGATAGAAATACACCGTTTGTTGCAATATGCTTGGGACAACAGTTCATTTTCAGGCCGACAAACTTTCGAAATTACAGTAGTTACAATTTTCAACAACAGATGGCGCTGCAAGTGATGTGAAAGATATAGAAGACAACGCAGTTTGTGGGTGCGCCATTCTGTACGTCGTCTTTCTGCTGTAAGCATGTGCTGTTCACAACGTGCAAGTGTGCTGTGGACAACATGGTTTATTCCTTAGAACAGAGGATTTTTCTGGTGTTGGAATTCCAGCGCCTAGAACACAGTGTTGTTGCAACAAGACGAAGTTTTCAACGGAGGTTTAACGTAACCAAAGGACCGAAAAGCGATACAATAAAGGATCTGTTTGAAAAATTTCAACGGACTGGGAACGTGACGGATGATGTGCCGGAAAGGTAGGGCGACCGCGTACAACAACCACAGAGGGCAATGCGCAGCTAGTGCAGCAGGTGATCCAACAGCGGCCTCGGGTTTCCGTTCGCCGTGTTGCAGCTGCGGTCCAAATGACGCCAACGTCCACGTATCGTCTCATGCTCCAGAGTTTACACCTCTATCCGTACAAAATTCAAACGCGGCAACCCCTCTGCGCCGCTACCATTGCTGCATGAGAGACATTCGCTAACGATATAGTGCACAGGATTGATGACGGCAATTCGATATGCATGTGGGCAGCATTTGGTTTACTGACGAAGCTTATTTTTACCTGGACAGCTTCGTCAATAAACAGAACTGGCGCATATGGGGAACCGAAAAGCCCCATGTTGCAGTCCCATCGTCCCTGCATCCTCGAAAAGTACTGGTCTGGGCCGCCATTTCTTCCAAAGGAATCATTGGCCCATTTTTCAGATCCGAAACGTTTACTGCATCGCGCTATCTGGACATTCTTCGTGAATTTTTGGAGGTACAAACTGCCTTAGACGACACTGCGAACACCTCGTGGCTTATGCAAGATGGTGCCCGGCCACATCGCACGGCCGACGTCTTTAATTTCCTGAATGAATATTTCGATGATCGTGTGATTGCTTTGGGCTATCCGAAACATACAGGAGGCGGCGTGGATTGGCCTCCCTATTCGCCGGACATGAACCCCTGTGCCATCTTTCTGTGGGGACACTTGAAAGACCAGGTGTACCGCCAGAATCCAGAAACAATTGAACAGCTGAAGCAGTACATCTCATCTGCATGTGAAGCCATTCCGCCAGACACGTTGTCAAAGGTTTCGGGTAATTTCATTCAGAGACTACGCCATATTATTGCTACGCATGGTGGATATGTGGAAAATATCGTACTATAGAGTTTCCCAGACCGCATCGCCATCTGTTGTTGACAATTGTAACTACTGTAATTTCGAAAGTTCGTCTGCCTGAAAATGTACTGTTGTCCCAAGCATATTGCAACAAACGGTGTATTTCTATCATGCTCGTTTAGTTTGTATTGCCGTTTCAAATATACCGGTCATTTTTGAAACACCCTGTATGATGTTCTGAGGAAAGTTTTCCTCGACCGTAGTCGTCGTGGATAGAGTTGTTGCCCATGCATGGGATGCGTTTTTTCCTGCTCCGGTTTCGCTCTTTCCCTGTTTGCTGCTGTTTCTCTTCGAACAGGAGGTGGTGCAATTCCTGCAAGGTAGTAGAGCCGTTTGACTGGTGCTGACTTCAGACAGCCCATTATAACCCTACATGTGTCGTTTAGGGCAATATCCACCTGTTTGGCATGTGTTGACTTACATACGTTTTTCGTATTAGCTGCATTGTGCTGCCACCTACTGCCAGGTACTCCATATCAGCGACCTCAGCAGTCATTAGACATCGTGAGAGAGCAGAATGGGGCGCTCCGCGGAACTCACGGACTTCGAACGTGGTCAGGTGACTGGGTGTCACTTGTGTCATACGTCTGTACGCGAGATTTCCACACTCCTAAACATCCCTAGGTCCACTGTTTCCCATGTGATAGTAAAGTGGAAGTGTGAAGGGACACATACAGCACAAAAGCGTACAGGCTGACCTCGTCTGTTGACTGACAGAGATCGCCGTCAGTTTAAGAGGTCGTAATGTGTAACAGGCAGACATCTATGCAGACCATCACACAGGAATTCCAGACTGCATCAGGATCCACTGCAAGTACTGTGACAATTAGGCGGGAGGTGAGAAAACTTGGATTTCATGGTCGGGCCACACATCACGCAGGTAAAAATGCCGAACGACGCCTCGCTCTGTGTAAAGAGCGTAAAGGCTGCACGACTGAACAGTGGAAAAACTTTGTGTGGAGTGACGAATCACGGTACACAATGTTGAGACCCGATGGCAGGGTGTGGGTATGGCGAATGCCCGGTGAACGTCATCTGCCAGCGTGTGTAGTGCCAACAGTAAAATTCGGAGGCAGTTGTGTTATGGTGTGGTCGTGTTTCTCATGGAGGGAGCTTGCACAGTTTGTTGTTTAGTGTGGCACTATCACAGCACATTACTACACTGATGTTTGGATTTCATGGTGGAGCGGCTGCTCATAAGCCACACATTACACCGGGAAATGCCAAAAGACGTCTCGCTAGGTTTAAAGGGCGTAAATATTGGACGAGGGTGTGAAATTGTCGGAATAGTCCTTTTGTGGGTAGTTTTTCAAACCCGAGTGTCACATTGGCTTTGAATGTCGGCTATGTCTTCAAAGAAGTGCTGGTAACATCGATATATCGATATTTCTGCCAAAAAATAATTGCCGATATATTTTTAATATTATGTTTTTTTTACGATTTTCGGTAAATACACTCCTGGAAATTGAAATAAGAACACAGTGAATTCATTGTCCCAGGAAGGGGAAACTTTATTGACGCGTTCCTGGGGTCAGATACATCACATGATCACACTGACAGAACCACAGGCACATAGACACAGGCAACAGAGCATGCACAATGTCGGCACTAGTACAGTGTATATCCACCTTTCGCAGCAATGCAGGCTGCTATTCTCCCATGGAGACGATCGTAGAGATGCTGGATGTAGTCTTGTGGAACGGCTTGCCATGCCATTTCCACCTGGCGCCTCAGTTGGACCAGCGTTCGTGCTGGACGTGCAGACCGCGTGAGACGACGCTTCATCCAGTCCCAAACATGCTCAATAGGGGACAGATCCGGAGATCTTGCTGGCCAGGGTAGTTGACTTACACCTTCTAGAGCACGTTGGATGGCACGGGATACATGCGGACGCGCATTGTCCTGCTGGAACAGCAAGTTCCCTTGCCGGTCTAGGAATGGTAGAACGATGGGTTCGATGACGGTTTGGATGTACCGTGCACTATTCAGTGTCCCCTCGACGATCACCAGAGGTGTACGGCCAGTGTAGGAGATCGCTCCCCACACCATGATGCCGGGTGTTGGCCCTGTGTGCCTCAGTCGTATGCAGTCCTGATTGTGGTGCTCACCTGCACGGCGCCAGACACGCATACGACCATCATTGGCACCAAGGCCGGATCGACTCTCATCGCTGAAGACGACACGTCTCCATTCGTCCCTCCATTCACGCCTGTCGCGACACCACTAGAGGCGGGCTGCACGATGTTGGGGCGTGACGGCCTAACGGTGTGCGGGACCGTAGCCCAGCTTCATGGAGACGGTTGCGAATGGTCCTCGCCGATACCCCAGGAGCAACAGTGTCCCTAATTTGCTGGGAAGTGGCGGTGAGGTCCCCTACGGCACTGCGTAGGATCCTACGGTCTTGGCGTGCATCCGTGCGTCGCTGAGGTCCGGTCCCAGGTCGACGGGCACGTGCACCTTCCGCCGACCACTGGCGACAACATCGATGTACTGTGGAGACCTCACGCCCCACGTGTTGAGCAATTCGACGGTACGTCCACCCGGCCTCCCGCATGCCCACTATACGCCCTCGCTCAAAGTCGGTCAACTGCACATACGGTTCACGTCCACGCTGTCGCGGCATGCTACCAGTGTTAAAGACTGCGATGGAGCTCCGTATGCCACGGCAAACTGGCTGACATTGACGGAGGCGGTGCACAAATGCTGCGCAGCTAGCGCCATTCGACAGCCAACACCGCGGTTCCTGGTGTGTCCGCTGTGCCGTGCGTGTGATCATTGCTTGTACAGCCCTCTCGCAGTGTCCGGAGCAAGTATGGTGGGTCTGACACACCGGTGTCAATGTGTTCTGTTTTCCATTTCCAGGAGTGTATTTGAAATTGTAGTAGAACATAATTTTACGAGGGTAATCGCAAAAGTTAGATCTCCTACTTTTTTTGTGAGTACATAGACCTATTTATTTCTACAATGGTTTGCATCAGTCTACAACTTGAACATTTAGCTATTTTCCGATGTAACCACCATTTCTGCCGATGCATTTTCGTAGACGCTGTGGCAGTTTTCGTATGCCCACGTCATACCAGCTCGCCGTCGTGTTGTTCATAAAGTTGCTTGGTCTCACGTGTAAAGTGGTATGCCCAGGTTTGGTCACCCGTGACAGTTGAGTCCAGAAAGTTTCCTGTACGGCTGCGAGGCGGTGAAGAAATGCGCGGGAAGCATCAACTCGTTGCCGCATGTGGTCCTCGGTCAGCATGCGCGACACCCATCTTGCGCACACCTTCCGGTAGTTCAATGTTTCAATTCTGTGCGCGCTGCTTTGGGAAACCTCAGGAGCCAACGTGCAGAAACCGTCCAGGGTGATCCGCCTATCTTGACGCGTGGTTTGCTCAGCCTTCTACACTGTCTCCTCAGAAATTGACGGTCTCCCGCTCCTTTGTTCCTCGTGAATTTCGATCCCACCACCTGCAAACTCTCTACACCGCTTACGAACATATTTGACATCCATGCACGACTCACTTCCGTCAATTGGCGATGGATTTAAATGGGCGCAGTGCCCTTTGCGTTCGAAAACCGAATAACTGCGCGCACAGGGCGGTAACATCCATCCAACGGGAGCTCCATTCTCAACGCAGGCCAAGACTGAGCGCCTCAGCGCAGCGTGTATATGTTTACACACAGCGCGTGAAGCACTCTTCATTAACAGTGTGGCCAACTACCACACCAACACAGTTCTGTACTTATAAAAAAATAGGAGACCTTAGTTTTGGGATTACCCTCGTACTTTGACTGTATGAAGGAGTGCTATTACTATTTTGTGAGCTTTCATCGAGTCCAACCTTTCTCTTTGACTGTGTAAGCAAGTACAGGGTGGCGCCGGGGAGCGGGAAATTTTGAACGTTACAGTTGGCAGCACTGTAGCGCCGGCAGATGTTCGAAACTTTGCGCAGTTGGTGTGAACGCATTGCCGTTTAGTAATCGCGGAGAGCTGGACTGGTGCGGAACGTGCAGTAGCTGTGAGAGCGTTTTACAAAAATGGTGATAGGGCGACTGCCGCGCAGAGAACATTTCGACAGCATTACCAGCTCGGACGTCACGGACGTGTTCCATCTGCGCGTGCGATTACAGCGTGGGTGTGTAATTTTGAAGAAACAGGATCTGCCTTGAAAAAGAAGCCCCCAAGTGGCATTCCAACGGTACGTACCCCAGAGAACGTTGCAGCTGCTAGAGCTGCAATCGAGACAAGTCCTCGCTGCTCCGTTCGACAGCACGTATCTTCGCTAGGGATTAAGCGACGAAGCTTACACAGGATACTGCACGAATTAGACTTCCATCCTCATAAGTTGCAGATTGTACAACACTTACACGAACGACACCCAGAGTTTAGTAGCCAGATATTGGCTAAAATCGTGGAGGACGCGATTTTCATTGGTAACTTATGGATATCAGACGAAGCCCATATCCACCTTAACGGATTCGTGAACAAACAGAATTTTCGTTATTGGGCACAGGACAATCCTTGTGAGTTTCGCCAGCGACCACTACACAGCGCCAGGGTCACAATATGGGCCGGCCGTTGTGGTTGTGCGGTGTCTAGGCGCTTCAGTCCGGAACCGCGCTGCTGCTACGGTCGCAGGTTCGAATCCTGCCTCGGGCATGGGTGTGTGTGATGTCGTTAGGTTAGTTAGGTTTAAGTAGTTCTAAGTCTAGGGGACTGATGACCTCAGATGTTAAGTCCCATAGTGCTCAGAGCCATTTGAACCATTTTTCACAATATGGTGTGCCGTATCGTGCCACGGTGTTATCGGCCCTTATTTTTTTGAACGTGAGGATGCTAGTGACATTAACATCCGCTCGATATGTTGAAATGCTTCAAACATTCTTTACACCGAGACTGTACGAGCTTAATCTTAACGTCGAAAACGTGTGGTTTCGGCAGGACGGAGCCACGTCACACACTGCTCAACAGTCGACGGCAGCAGTTCGTCAGTTGTTTGGAAGACGCATTATTTCACGTAACGGTGACATTGCACGGCCTGCGAGATCCCCTGATCTTAGTGTTTGCGACTTCTTCCTGTGGGGACATCTTAAAGGCAAGGTGTACCGTACACGTCCTGCAACAATCCATGAACTGAAGCAGAACATTGAAAACGAAATCACTGCCACTCCCCAAGATTTGCTACACCGCGCATTCCAGAGTTTGACGTTATTTCGAAATTTCCCGTTTCCCTGCACCACCCTCTATATGTGGCACAAAGAAAGGAGTCCGATTGCACTAGGGTGTGCCTGTGTCAGTGGAATGACAAGATATCCTATGTGAATAAACAGCACTCTAGTTGCCTTCAAAAATAATTTTTAACGCAACTAGTTTTTTATTTATTGATGTCAGCGTTCTTGAAAAACATTTGCTGAAAATGATGAACAAAAATCTAAATGGCAACATTGTCCTTTGCGGTCACCGGAGACGTGTGAAGGGAAATGTTGACGTATTCGGCCCTTGGCGCTGCCAACAGAAACTGCAATGTGTAACTGTACCACGCAGTTTTGACACTACAGATGTTAGCTCATAGGCGTTTGCAGAAATGGAAAAAAGAAACAGGGAAGTCGACATGAAGTCTTCCGGATAAATCCGATATGTGACGAACGATGGACCCATCGGACACTTTATATCGTGCCACTTACATGCAGTTTTACCACTGTTAGCAAAGGTAATTATCGCCAAACGTGAACCAGCTTCGTTTTCCTTTCAATTCTTGCTGTAAGGGGGATGAGCAGGCTGCTAGCTTGTTGATGTACACAATATATAATAGTAAATCAATACTTTAATACACAGCTCCAAAACCTGTAGTACATTTACAATGTGAAGCGGATATTTTTATAGGCGGGTGCGTGGATATTCTTCCTTCAGTATATCGATACACGTGTATTATTTTCGATACGTCGAGAGCCGTTAATGATATTTTGTTAAACGTCGATGTATCGAACTCCCGATATTTTTAAAAATATCACCAGTCCTACTTCAAAGCGTTCACCGTACATCTGAATTTATGCACTTTTTCGTTTTGTTGTAGGTTCGTTTTGAGAACATCAATACCCGTGATGATTTTTTTCGAGAAAAGAGGTATCTGCGTTTTTCATCTTAGTCAAGTCGCGCCTGACGTCGTTATTTTCGATCGGGAGTAGAGGTGAGCGCGGCAACATTTGCACGAAAAATTGTGGAGAATCTCTTGAATATTTGGTTTGGGAATCTCGCTACGTTGTGATTTGCGACTCACAACGGCCGCACATTCACTGTTTAGCACTGCCTGTTCAGAAGTGACTGGTTGGATGCACACTTACCGTTTGCTGTTGTTGGTTCAAGTTGCTACCGTATTTACTGCGCCGACGTCCCTTATACGCAAGGAATGAAATCGGGCTCTGAACTTTTTGGACGTATGGTGTACTGTACTTCAAAAACACTAAGTTGCTGTGTGAGTGGATGCCGAAGAACCTGTCTCTTTTCTCAAAGAGTGAGAGAATCATATACTACACGATTAATAGTATTACATAGTGACATTCCAGACAGTTCAGCGTATGACATCGTAGTCTTGTGGTGCAACAAATTGTCCTAATCGCTGAGGAGTTAGAGGTATTGATATTCAGGTGTTTCTTGAGTTCTGTGTTTGCAACAATTGCCATCGTGATTTTCGTGTATCTAATTTGTTTCTTTTTCTTTATTTGTATACAAATCCCAAGTAATTCCTTCTTCCTAACCTGTTTCTTCTTCCTCATTTGTTTCTTTACACTCGTATTGATATTCGTTCTCTCATGCGTATGCCCTGTCATCCGTTTCTTCCCCTCTTCACTTGTCGCTCTATTTCACAATTCTGAAGTATTTCTTCCTCACATCTGCGTCTTTCCCTACAAATCCTTGTTCTGCATTGTCTGTTTGTTCTATCCCAACTATTTCTTACACCTCTCTCTGTCCTCCAGCTGTATATCTTCCCCTGCCCTCTTCCTCCCCCTTTTTTCCTTCTGTGTCATTTGTTCCCTCTTCCTTACAATAAATATTTCTTCATCTTGTGTTCTCTCATACATTCATCCTCACCCCCCCCCCCCCCCCTCCTTGTACTCACACCATTTAGTTTCATCCAATCCATTTTCGCTACTCATCAGTTTCTTGTTTTCCTGCAACTGCTGTCTTGTCCCTTCCTCCTCTATTTTCACCAACATTTTCTTCTTCCTAATTTGTTTCATTCCACTTATCAACCTGCCCATTGTTCCTCACCTGTCTCTCTTGTATCATCTCTTTATCCAGTTGATGTAGATCTCATTTGTTTCTTCTTAGTTGTCTGTTTATCCTTCCTAATCTCCTTCTTCCACCTTATCTGTTTCTTCCATCTCACCTCTTTCTTGCAGGTCATGTGGTTTTTCTCCACCTTGGCTGTTCTCCAAACTCATATCTCTCTTCCATCTCACCTCATTCTTCCAGCTCATCTATTTCTTTTACCTCATCTCTTGCATCTCACCTGGTTATACCATCTTGTCTGGTTCATCCACTGTAGCTCTTCTCTTACATCTCATCCGTTCTTCCATGTCATCTAATTCTTGCACATCATCTTTCTTTTTCATCCCATCTCTCTTTTTTACCCCAGTTCCCTTTTCTACCTCATATCTATTTTCCACCTCATCTCTATTTTCCACCTCATCTCTATTTTGCACCTCATCTCTATTTTCCACCTCATCTGTCTTTTTCATCCTATGTCTCTTTTCCACCCCACCTGTCTTTTCACCCCATCTACCTTTTATCATGCCTCTCTTCATCCCATCTGTCTTTTCCATAGCTTCTCCCTTTCCAGCCCATCTGTCTTTTCCATCTCATTTGTCTTTCCCACCTCATCTCTCTTTGGCACCCCATCTCTCTTTTGCACCTGATCTCTCTTTTCCACCAGATGTCTCTTTTCCACCCGATTTCTCTTTTTCACCCCATCTGTCTTGTCTGTCCCATCTATATTTTATCATATCTGCCTTCCATCCCATCTGTCTTTTCCATAGCTTCTTCCTTTCCACCTCATCTGCCTTTTCCCCCTCACCTACCTTTTGCACCCTATCCCCCCCCCCCCATCTTTCTTTTACACCCCATCTCTTTCTTGCATCTCATCTCTTTCTTGCTACTCACCTGTTTCTTTCACCTCAGCTGTTTCTTGCACCTCCTCATCTATTTTGGCAACCTCATTTCTTTCTTATGCCTCATCTCTTTCATCCAGGGCATATGTTTCTTGCACCCCATCTGTTTCATTTGTATCTCTCTCCTCTTTTCCTTCATTGTGTTATTGTATCTCACCTGTTTTCTCTCAGGTATGATCTTCTTCAATTTCTTTTCTTTACTGCGTGTTCGTCATCTCCCTTCTTCTTCTTTTCTGTCTCCTCACTACCCCTGACAACAGCACCACCATATATTTCATATTCTTCCCCACAACCTCATCTGCCTCGGCTCTGCAGCAGTGACGCGTGACTCGGTGTGCCCGCAGGCCCGGCGCGAGAGGAGGGGGCGGCGGCCATGTGGTGGGTGAGCGCGGCGGGGTGGCTGCTGGCGGCGTGGGCGGCGCTGCTGTGGGCGGCGTGGGCGGCGCTGCGGCGCTACTCGTCGCTGCTGCACGGCACGTGGGCGGCGCTCGGCGTCCCCCACCCGCCTCCCGAGCCGCTGTTCGGCAACGTGCGGCCCGTGCTCACGTTCCGCGAGGCGGCCGCCGACGGCTACCGCCGGCTCTATCAGGCCTTCCCGCGGGCCAGCTACATCGGCATCTACCAGGCCCGCCACCCCACGCTCCTGGTCAGTACCTGCTGCACACTCTCTTCACATTCACCTGCGCTTGTTGTCCTCTATTGCGTCTTTTGGTATAAGCTAATTTGGGCATGATGCATTTTGATTAATGAAAAGATGCTCCCGTTGCTCGAGTCTGTTTGGAGGCAACCCGGTCAGGCTGAACGCCTTAGACACACTGTCCAGCGAGTGCAGGAAGGTAGACGTTCCCCGCTGTTTTGGGGCGGCATTATGTGGGGCCCACGTACGCCGCTGGCGCCGTGAATACACCAGAAGTTTCGGTCTTTGTATCCGGCCATTATCAAAGCGTATCTGAAACTGGCAAAGGTAATGGGCATAAAAATATTCTTATACGTAATAGGAGAAGCCAAGGGATACTTACACAGTAGAGGGGCGGAAAGAAAATATAGCTCACGTTTTGCTGTCCAGAAGGATCGTCAAATCATAAAAACTGGTCAGAGGTGAGTAGCACTCGCAAATGAGGGTTTCGTTCAAGCTTAATAACTCACGCTCCTGGTCAGTACCTGCTGCACACTCTCTTCACATTCACCTGTGCTTGTTGTCCTCTATTGGACTTGCGTCTTTTGGTATAAGCTAATTTGGGCATGATGCATTTTGAATAATGAAAAGATGCTCCCGTTGCTCGAGTCTGAACGCCTTAGACACACTGTCCAGCGAGTGCAGGAAGGTAGACGTTCCCCGCTGTTTTGGGGCGGCATTATGTGGGGCCCACGTACGCCGCTGGCGCCGTGAATACACCAGAAGTTTCGGTCTTTGTATCCGGCCATTATCAAAGCGTATCTGAAACTGGCAAAGGTAATGGGCATAAAAATATTCTTATACGTAATAGGAGAAGCCAAGGGATACTTACACAGTAGAGGGGCGGAAAGAAAATATAGCTCACGTTTTGCTGTCCAGAAGGATCGTCAAATCATAAAAACTGGTCAGAGGTGAGTAGCACTCGCAAATGAGGGTTTCGTTCAAGCTTAATAACTCACGCTCCTGGTCAGTACCTGCTGCACACTCTCTTCACATTCACCTGTGCTTGTTGTCCTCTATTGGACTTGCGTCTTTTGGTATAAGCTAATTTGGGCATGATGCATTTTGAATAATGAAAAGATGCTCCCGTTGCTCGAGTCTGAACGCCTTAGACACACTGTCCAGCGAGTGCAGGAAGGTAGACGTTCCCCGCTGTTTTGGGGCGGCATTATGTGGGGCCCACGTACGCCGCTGGCGCCGTGAATACACCAGAAGTTTCGGTCTTTGTATCCGGCCATTATCAAAGCGTATCTGAAACTGGCAAAGGTAATGGGCATAAAAATATTCTTATACGTAATAGGAGAAGCCAAGGGATACTTACACAGTAGAGGGGCGGAAAGAAAATATAGCTCACGTTTTGCTGTCCAGAAGGATCGTCAAATCATAAAAACTGGTCAGAGGTGAGTAGCACTCGCAAATGAGGGTTTCGTTCAAGCTTAATAACTCACGCTCCTGGTCAGTACCTGCTGCACACTCTCTTCACATTCACCTGTGCTTGTTGTCCTCTATTGGACTTGCGTCTTTTGGTATAAGCTAATTTGGGCATGATGCATTTTGAATAATGAAAAGATGCTCCCGTTGCTCGAGTCTGAACGCCTTAGACACACTGTCCAGCGAGTGCAGGAAGGTAGACGTTCCCCGCTGTTTTGGGGCGGCATTATGTGGGGCCCACGTACGCCGCTGGCGCCGTGAATACACCAGAAGTTTCGGTCTTTGTATCCGGCCATTATCAAAGCGTATCTGAAACTGGCAAAGGTAATGGGCATAAAAATATTCTTATACGTAATAGGAGAAGCCAAGGGATACTTACACAGTAGAGGGGCGGAAAGAAAATATAGCTCACGTTTTGCTGTCCAGAAGGATCGTCAAATCATAAAAACTGGTCAGAGGTGAGTAGCACTCGCAAATGAGGGTTTCGTTCAAGCTTAATAACTCACGCTCCTGGTCAGTACCTGCTGCACACTCTCTTCACATTCACCTGTGCTTGTTGTCCTCTATTGGACTTGCGTCTTTTGGTATAAGCTAATTTGGGCATGATGCATTTTGAATAATGAAAAGATGCTCCCGTTGCTCGAGTCTGAACGCCTTAGACACACTGTCCAGCGAGTGCAGGAAGGTAGACGTTCCCCGCTGTTTTGGGGCGGCATTATGTGGGGCCCACGTACGCCGCTGGCGCCGTGAATACACCAGAAGTTTCGGTCTTTGTATCCGGCCATTATCAAGCGCATCTGAAACTGGCAAAGGTAATGGGCATAAAAATATTCTTATACGTAATAGGAGAAGCCAAGGGATACTTACACAGTAGAGGGGCGGAAAGAAAATATAGCTCACGTTTTGCTGTCCAGAAGGATCGTCAAATCATAAAAACTGGTCAGAGGTGAGTAGCACTCGCAAATGAGGGTTTCGTTCAAGCTTAATAACTCACGCTCCTGGTCAGTACCTGCTGCACACTCTCTTCACATTCACCTGTGCTTGTTGTCCTCTATTGGACTTGCGTCTTTTGGTATAAGCTAATTTGGGCATGATGCATTTTGAATAATGAAAAGATGCTCCCGTTGCTCGAGTCTGAACGCCTTAGACACACTGTCCAGCGAGTGCAGGAAGGTAGACGTTCCCCGCTGTTTTGGGGCGGCATTATGTGGGGCCCACGTACGCCGCTGGCGCCGTGAATACACCAGAAGTTTCGGTCTTTGTATCCGGCCATTATCAAAGCGTATCTGAAACTGGCAAAGGTAATGGGCATAAAAATATTCTTATACGTAATAGGAGAAGCCAAGGGATACTTACACAGTAGAGGGGCGGAAAGAAAATATAGCTCACGTTTTGCTGTCCAGAAGGATCGTCAAATCATAAAAACTGGTCAGAGGTGAGTAGCACTCGCAAATGAGGGTTTCGTTCAAGCTTAATAACTCACGCTCCTGGTCAGTACCTGCTGCACACTCTCTTCACATTCACCTGTGCTTGTTGTCCTCTATTGGACTTGCGTCTTTTGGTATAAGCTAATTTGGGCATGATGCATTTTGAATAATGAAAAGATGCTCCCGTTGCTCGAGTCTGAACGCCTTAGACACACTGTCCAGCGAGTGCAGGAAGGTAGACGTTCCCCGCTGTTTTGGGGCGGCATTATGTGGGGCCCACGTACGCCGCTGGCGCCGTGAATACACCAGAAGTTTCGGTCTTTGTATCCGGCCATTATCAAGCGCATCTGAAACTGGCAAAGGTAATGGGCATAAAAATATTCTTATACGTAATAGGAGAAGCCAAGGGATACTTACACAGTAGAGGGGCGGAAAGAAAATATAGCTCACGTTTTGCTGTCCAGAAGGATCGTCAGATCATAAAAACTGGTCAGAGGTGAGTAGCACTCGCAAATGAGGGTTTCGTTCAAGCTTAATAACTCACGCTCCTGGTCAGTACCTGCTGCACACTCTCTGCACATTCACCTGCGCTTGTTGTCCTCTATTGGACTTGCGTCTTTTGGTATAAGCTAATTTGGGCATGATGCATTTTGATTAATGAAAAGATGCTCCCGTTGCTCGAGTCTGTTTGGAGGCAACCCGGTCAGGCTGAACGCCTTAGACACACTGTCCAGCGAGTGCAGGAAGGTAGACGTTCCCCGCTGTTTTGGGGCGGCATTATGTGGGGCCCACGTACGCCGCTGGCGCCGTGAATACACCAGAAGTTTCGGTCTTTGTATCCGGCCATTATCAAAGCGTATCTGAAACTGGCAAAGGTAATGGGCATAAAAATATTCTTATACGTAATAGGAGAAGCCAAGGGATACTTACACAGTAGAGGGGCGGAAAGAAAATATAGCTCACGTTTTGCTGTCCAGAAGGATCGTCAAATCATAAAAACTGGTCAGAGGTGAGTAGCACTCGCAAATGAGGGTTTCGTTCAAGCTTAATAACTCACGCTCCTGGTCAGTACCTGCTGCACACTCTCTTCACATTCACCTGTGCTTGTTGTCCTCTATTGGACTTGCGTCTTTTGGTATAAGCTAATTTGGGCATGATGCATTTTGAATAATGAAAAGATGCTCCCGTTGCTCGAGTCTGAACGCCTTAGACACACTGTCCAGCGAGTGCAGGAAGGTAGACGTTCCCCGCTGTTTTGGGGCGGCATTATGTGGGGCCCACGTACGCCGCTGGCGCCGTGAATACACCAGAAGTTTCGGTCTTTGTATCCGGCCATTATCAAGCGCATCTGAAACTGGCAAAGGTAATGGGCATAAAAATATTCTTATACGTAATACGAGAAGCCAAGGGATACTTACACAGTAGAGGGGCGGAAAGAAAATATAGCTCACGTTTTGCTGTCCAGAAGGATC
This sequence comes from Schistocerca gregaria, assembly GCF_023897955.1. Classification (NCBI taxonomy): domain Eukaryota; kingdom Metazoa; phylum Arthropoda; class Insecta; order Orthoptera; family Acrididae; genus Schistocerca; species Schistocerca gregaria. The sequence goes on from NC_064930.1 coordinate 67,547,675, forward strand.
GTCAGATCATAAAAACTGGTCAGAGGTGAGTAGCACTCGCAAATGAGGGTTTCGTTCAAGCTTAATAACTCACGCTCCTGGTCAGTACCTGCTGCACACTCTCTTCACATTCACCTGCGCTTGTTGTCCTCTATTGCGCCTTTTGGTATAAGCTAATTTGGGCATGATGCATTTTGATTAATGAAAAGATGCTCCCGTTGCTCGAGTCTGTTTGGAGGCAACCCGGTCAGGCTGAACGCCTTAGACACACTGTCCAGCGAGTGCAGGAAGGTAGACGTTCCCCGCTGTTTTGGGGCGGCATTATGTGGGGCCCACGTACGCCGCTGGCGCCGTGAATACACCAGAAGTTTCGGTCTTTGTATCCGGCCATTATCAAGCGCATCTGAAACTGGCAAAGGTAATGGGCATAAAAATATTCTTATACGTAATAGGAGAAGCCAAGGGATACTTACACAGTAGAGGGGCGGAAAGAAAATATAGCTCACGTTTTGCTGTCCAGAAGGATCGTCAAATCATAAAAACTGGTCAGAGGTGAGTAGCACTCGCAAATGAGGGTTTCGTTCAAGCTTAATAACTCACGCTCCTGGTCAGTACCTGCTGCACACTCTCTTCACATTCACCTGTGCTTGTTGTCCTCTATTGGACTTGCGTCTTTTGGTATAAGCTAATTTGGGCATGATGCATTTTGATTAATGAAAAGATGCTCCCGTTGCTCGAGTCTGTTTGGAGGCAACCCGGTCAGGCTGAACGCCTTAGACACACTGTCCAGCGAGTGCAGGAAGGTAGACGTTCCCCGCTGTTTTGGGGCGGCATTATGTGGGGCCCACGTACGCCGCTGGCGCCGTGAATACACCAGAAGTTTCGGTCTTTGTATCCGGCCATTATCAAGCGCATCTGAAACTGGCAAAGGTAATGGGCATAAAAATATTCTTATACGTAATAGGAGAAGCCAAGGGATACTTACACAGTAGAGGGGCGGAAAGAAAATATAGCTCACGTTTTGCTGTCCAGAAGGATCGTCAAATCATAAAAACTGGTCAGAGGTGAGTAGCACTCGCAGATGAGGGTTTCGTTCAAGCTTAATAACTCACGCTCCTGGTCAGTACCTGCTGCACACTCTCTTCACATTCACCTGTGCTTCTTGTCCTCTATTGGACTTGCGTCTTTTGGTATAAGCTAATTTGGGCATGATGCATTTTGATTAATGAAAAGATGCTCCCGTTGCTCGAGTCTGTTTGGAGGCAACCCGGTCAGGCTGAACGCCTTAGACACACTGTCCAGCGAGTGCAGGAAGGTAGACGTTCCCCGCTGTTTTGGGGCGGCATTATGTGGGGCCCACGTACGCCGCTGGCGCCGTGAATACACCAGAAGTTTCGGTCTTTGTATCCGGCCATTATCAAGCGCATCTGAAACTGGCAAAGGTAATGGGCATAAAAATATTCTTATACGTAATAGGAGAAGCCAAGGGATACTTACACAGTAGAGGGGCGGAAAGAAAATATAGCTCACGTTTTGCTGTCCAGAAGGATCGTCAAATCATAAAAACTGGTCAGAGGTGAGTAGCACTCGCAAATGAGGGTTTCGTTCAAGCTTAATAACTCACGCTCCTGGTCAGTACCTGCTGCACACTCTCTTCACATTCACCTGTGCTTGTTGTCCTCTATTGGACTTGCGTCTTTTGGTATAAGCTAATTTGGGCATGATGCATTTTGATTCATGAAAAGATGCTCCCGTTGCTCGAGTCTGTTTGGAGGCAACCCGGTCAGGCTGGACGCCTTAGACACACTGTCCAGCGAGTGCAGGAAGGTAGACGTTCCCCGCTGTTTTGGGGCGGCATTATGTGGGGCCCACGTACGCCGCTGGCGCCGTGAATACACCAGAAGTTTCGGTCTTTGTATCCGGCCATTATCAAGCGCATCTGAAACTGGCAAAGGTAATGGGCATAAAAATATTCTTATACGTAATAGGAGAAGCCAAGGGATACTTACACAGTAGAGGGGCGGAAAGAAAATATAGCTCACGTTTTGCTGTCCAGAAGGATCGTCAAATCATAAAAACTGGTCAGAGGTGAGTAGCACTCGCAAATGAGGGTTTCGTTCAAGCTTAATAACTCACGCTCCTGGTCAGTACCTGCTGCACACTCTCTTCACATTCACCTGCGCTTGTTGTCCTCTATTGCGCCTTTTGGTATAAGCTAATTTGGGCATGATGCATTTTGATTAATGAAAAGATGCTCCCGTTGCTCGAGTCTGTTTGGAGGCAACCCGGTCAGGCTGAACGCCTTAGACACACTGTCCAGCGAGTGCAGGAAGGTAGACGTTCCCCGCTGTTTTGGGGCGGCATTATGTGGGGCCCACGTACGCCGCTGGCGCCGTGAATACACCAGAAGTTTCGGTCTTTGTATCCGGCCATTATGAAGCGCATCTGAAACTGGCAAAGGTAATGGGCATAAAAATATTCTTATACGTAATACGAGAAGCCAAGGGATACTTACACAGTAGAGGGGCGGAAAGAAAATATAGCTCACGTTTTGCTGTCCAGAAGGATCGTCAAATCATAAAAACTGGTCAGAGGTGAGTAGCACTCGCAAATGAGGGTTTCGTTCAAGCTTAATAACTCACGCTCCTGGTCAGTACCTGCTGCACACTCTCTTCACATTCACCTGTGCTTGTTGTCCTCTATTGCGTCTTTTGGTATAAGCTAATTTGGGCATGATGCATTTTGATTCATGAAAAGATGCTCCCGTTGCTCGAGTCTGTTTGGAGGCAACCCGGTCAGGCTGAACGCCTTAGACACACTGTCCAGCGAGTGCAGGAAGGTAGACGTTCCCCGCTGTTTTGGGGCGGCATTATGTGGGGCCCACGTACGCCGCTGGCGCCGTGAATACACCAGAAGTTTCGGTCTTTGTATCCGGCCATTATCAAGCGCATCTGAAACTGGCAAAGGTAATGGGCATAAAAATATTCTTATACGTAATAGGAGAAGCCAAGGGATACTTACACAGTAGAGGGGCGGAAAGAAAATATAGCTCACGTTTTGCTGTCCAGAAGGATCGTCAGATCATAAAAACTGGTCAGAGGTGAGTAGCACTCGCAAATGAGGGTTTCGTTCAAGCTTAATAACGTATGTACATACAGTGCATCAATTACGAGAATCGAGAATATCGAATATTTTCGCCTGTTATCGAGTCTACTACTGGTGATATATCGACATCAGGAATCCCGAGACCTTCGACAATGTTTTCACTTCAGTATAAATCATCACGTTGTATGGCCATGATGCAGCAACTGTCAAAAAAAGTCTTGCATCATCCCAGTTCCCAGAACAACTGAAGATAGACGTTACTGTGGATACTGTATCACAGACGCAGTCCCATTGACTGTTCAGAGATGTCACTAAACCCGCCCAAAGATGTAAACAACCAGGCACGAGTAGCGCCTACTAGACGGAGGGGGTCCGACAGCTGATCAGCTCCAGTCATTCCACCAGGAAGGAGTTACACGGCTCGTCTTGTCTGTAGTTCAACCGTGCCTAGACGGTCAATACCGCGGTTCGATCGCGTCCACATTGTTACTTTGTGCCAGGTAGGGCTCTCTGCAAGGGAAGTGTCCAGGCGTGTCGGAGTGAACCAAAGCGATGTTGTTCCGACATGGAGGAGATACAGAGAGACAGGATCTGTCGACGACATGCCTCTCTCAGGCCGCCCGAGGGCTACTACTGCAGTGGATGACCGCTACCTACGGAGGAACCCTGACAGCAACGCCACCATGTTGAATAATGCTTTTCGTGCAGCCACAGGACGTCGTGTTACGACTCAAGCTGTGCGCAATAGGCTGCATGATGCGTAACTTCACTCCCGACGTCCATGGCGAGGTCCATCTCTGCAACCACGACACCAACGGCTTACATCAAGCGAGGCGTCGTTTGGCATTTACCGGCGTGGTGTGTGGCTTATGAGCAGCCGCTCGACCGTGAAATCCAAGTTTTCTCACCTCCCACCTAACTGTCATAGTAATTGCAGTGGATCCTGATGCATTTTGGAATTCCTGTGTGATGGCCTGGATAGATGTCTGACTATTACACATTACGACCCTCTTCAACTGTCGGCGGTCTCTGTAAGTCAACAGACGAGGTCGGCCTGTACGCTTTGGTGCTGTACGTGTCCCTTCACGTTTCCACTTCACTGTCACATCGGAAACAGGAACCTAGGGATGTTTATGCGTGTCGAATTCTCGCGTACAGACGTATGACACAAGTGATACTCAATCAACTAATCAAGTTCAAAGTCCGTGAGTTCCGCGGGGCGCCCCATTCTGCTCTCTCATGATGTCCAATGACTACTGAGGTCGCTGATATGGAGTACCTGGCAGTAGTTGGCAATACAATGCACCTAATATAAAAAACGTACCGCATGTTTTTGTGGGTGTCCGGATACTCTTATTCACACATTGTATATAGGAAAAGCAGCGGTTCTGTCGCACTTCCCTGCTGCACTCCTGCCGATACCCTTGTCGCCATCGAGGACAACATACTTACTGGCTTCTGTTAGCTAAGGTCTGGGAACCCCTCACATATTTGTGTACTTATTCCATATGCTCGTACCTTCGTTAACAATCTTGCAGTGAGGGACAATGTAAAATGCTTTCCGAAAATTTAGAAATATGGAATTTGCCTGTTGCTTTCAGTGGTTTTAAAACGAGTTTTGACAATATCTGAGCGTAGGAGTGCGTAGAACGGGTCTGGAGATACACGAGTTCGTATCAAACTCAGTTTTTTCCACCAGTGGACATTACGCGTTTTGAAGTTGCTCTCTTTAGATAGAAACTAAGTTTTCAACAAACGTTAGAATAGAGATGGGAGGTAAATTTTGTTACATATTTAATCCTACAACTTTTTATATCATTCGAAATATTAAATCAAGTAGACATTTTTTTGGTAACGTTTTTATATATCCGCGTCTCATTTGCCGACACTTTAGCCCAAACCACACCAAAAATGGCCCGTTTTCGAGACATCTTTAATATGGTGTAACACTGAAACCCCATATTTTCGAAATATGCAAGTATAAATGCGAAAACCACCGAATGCGACATGTTAGTTTCACAAGTACTAAAGTCAGCATGGTGGCAACCCTGTTTGCTTCTGTTAGCCAATCACATTACGGGACACGTGATATAGTCAGCATATGACAGCACAGGTTTGGAGTTGTAGTTAGGTTGGGAAATAATAGAACATCTAAAATTGCTCTCAGTAAAGTGAGTAGGAATCATGTTTTATAACCCTGTTGTCTGACATATCTGACTGTCTTTTCTAACAGCAATTTAAACTGTACTGTAAGGTCCCTATATTGTACCTCTTTCCTTTAAGTGCGCCTATAATTTTTAGTATAGGTTTTATATAAACATAATTTGCGGAAGTTCGCCTCCCAATACAAATGCGCTCCAGGCATATACCATACACGTAGCTTAATAAAAATCACATCAATATTGCCAGGTACAAAACGGTGTAACAGAGAGAGATGATGTAATCACCTACGGAGCTATATTGTGGCAACAGTCATAACGATAATATCCTGTTCTGACCTGATTTGACGACGAAATGCTTTTAAGTATTTCGATAGAAATTAATTTCATTTTTTAACGAAAGCTGTTATCTCACTGTTATTGATCAAGGATATTACTTACATTCAGATTGCAATCAGTCAGACTTTAATGTAATGACCTTCAGATATTACGCAAGACTGTTTGAAACTATTTCCTACGCTTATCTTTTCGGCCGAAGGCCGAAAATAATTAATGTTTTCAAGTTAAACGTAATGGCTGCCTCTGCGCCATTACGACAAATGAAAAGCAGATGTTCAAAAGAATCTCCCTACCAGTTTCTTATGTTATTATTTTCTCAATTATTTCACATGGAGGGAGATGAAATGGAGGTACAGATAATTACGTTTAATACATACTGGGTGTTTGGACTTGTTGGGCTTGTAGAGGGGAGTGAGCACATAATATTTTCAAAAGGAATCTGTGTCGGAAACGTACCGGTTCTCTTCTATGACGGTTTCAGTTCAGATATTTAACTCGTATCAGCAGACCTTTCTCTGTCTCTACAGGAGTTTTGCATATTAAACTTCGCGTAAGACCTTACAAGAAGTAGTTCATAGGAGTTAAATCCGGCAATCCTTTCTAATAACTTAATATCTGTATTGCGTCACGCGTAATTAAATTCCTCAAGCAGAAGTGAATGAGTTATCTGAATTGAAACCGTTGTGAACGGAAACGGTATGATTCCGGACGTGGGTTTCTATCCGAAATATTATGTACTCAATCCCCTCTACAAGTCGTAAAAGCGTGTAATTTCAGAACACACCGTATATAGTGAAAAGATACATATATTCACCGCTACGTCCGTAGCTTTTCGTTTCTAGAAAATAAGTAAAAACATTCTTCTTTAATATCAGACATGTAGTTCATAATCAAGGAGTTTCTATAATATGGGGATCTTTGGACTATTACAATCTGCTGGTGTTTCTCCTCTTTCCGCGTTTTCACATTTGCTTACAACTGTGGGTAATAGGTGTTTTTAGATTAACATGTAGTTTTTCTTTTACACTTTGTTCATGAGACGGACTTCTATCAGAATTTTTCCAGGTTGCGGTACATCCTAAGCTATGCGCAATCAGCCATGTTTATTGCTCACCACACATTGCATGTTGTACCACCATACAGCGAGACCTTCAGAGGTGGTGGTACAGATTGCTGTACACACCGCTACCTCTAATACGTCGTCTTGCACGTAGTTTATGTATCAGCCGATAGAGGACAGTATTGGATAGGGGACTGATTTAGTTTCGATTGTGCCCACTAGAGTGCACTAAAGTAATAGAATGTTTTTCATAAACTGTTCTAGTGTTTTCATAAAGTGTTATGTATTTTTATGTATGTAAAATGTGGGAAAAGTGTTTTAGCAGTATGAATGATGCGTGCGTGTGGTTTAAGGTTAATATGGAGATAATTGTTTAACGAGTTATGTAGTAGGATATAGTGTGGGAACATTTCGAAGTATGGATATTAACAAAGGGCATTTTTGTGGAATAGATTTCTAAAGTAAGTATATGGTAAAGGGAAAGTTAATTCAGGTATAAATAACAATAGTAAATAATTTTATGCATAAACAAAACTTCAGCATATTAGATAACTACGTCGGTAAAAAATGCAGTCGTTAGTTTTACTATTTCGCGATTGGTTGATGAAAAGCACGGACTGACACGGGAGAATGTTGTTTTGCTATTGGCTGTTGAGTAAACTGACCAATGGTAAAACAATATTCTTCGCGCGCCTTGCTCTGCTGGCAGAGAAGACTTAGAGTATTCTAGAGAAAGGGAGAGATCGGACGTGTGTAGTTGTAGTTCCGATGGAAATGATAAGTTGCCGGATCGTGCAGTGTTTCATACATCAAAAGTGTGGTAAAGTGACGGCATAACTATCCCAATGGGCGTGTAGAAATTTCAGAATTTTTAAGTGAATTTTGTGACGAGAAAAGATATGTATTCCGCGTGGCGTATTGAGCAGGTGGGTGGCTAAAAACTGTGACTGCATTTGGTACCGACAGACTTAATATTTGCCAAGTATTATCAATAAAAAACGATCAGTATTTTTGTAGCTATTACGTTTTGGGGAAATGGAACACCATAAACTTGATAACGTGAGTTAAAGGGATTGTGAGTGACTGTGTTAAGACTAGCACGGGCTTGGCAGTGATACTTGTTCACCTAAGTTTCAAAATATAGTAATTTAGGACAAAATTTCCAACCTTTCATTTCGTGTTTCTCCCGAATTAGTGACTTTAATTGCAGCCTGGTTCACGTCGAAGTACAGTAGGTTTCACTCGGCTTCCCTACTGATGATCTGCTGAGGCAATGTTCACAGGTAGGTGCAGGTTCGTCGTAAAGGGACGGAAAGAACAGCACCGCCGCACAACGATTATAGTGTTCAGTTCTTTAGTTTACACATATGGTCTTATATCACGGAGAATAATGTCTTTTTTCTATTATCAGAAACGATAAATTGTCTTTAAAGTTATTTCGTCACTTTGTCCGTATCACAATTAGGCATTAAAGTTCACACAACATTACGCATGTATAGTTCTTTTGTCGTTATTTATGTTGTTCATGTCAAATAAACTCCTGGAAATTGAAATACGAACACCGTGAATTCATTGTCCCAGGAAGGGGAAACTCTATTGACACATTCCTGGGGTCAGATACATCACATGATCACACTGACAGAACCACAGGCACATAGACACAGGCAACAGAGCATGCACAATGTCGGCACTAGTACACTGTATATCCACCTTTCGCAGCAATGCAGGCTGCTATTCTCCCATGGAGACGATCGTAGAGATGCTGGATGTAGTCCTGTGGAACGGCTTGCCACGCCATTTCTACCTGGCGCCTCAGTTGGACCAGCGTTCGTGCTGGACGTGCAGACCGCGTGAGACGACGCTTCATCCAGTCCCAAACATGCTCAATGGGGGACAGATCCGGAGATCTTGCTGGCCTGGGTAGTTGACTTACACCTTCCAGAGCACATTGGGTCGCACGGGATACATGCGGACGTGCATTGTCCTGTTGGAAAAGTTCCCTTGCCGGTCTAGGAATGGTAGAACGATGGGTTCGATGACGGTTTGGATGTACCGTGCACTATTCAGTGTCCCCTCGACGATCACCAGAGGAGTACGGCCAGTGTTGGAGATCGCTCCCCACACCATGATACCGGGTGTTGGCCCTGTGTACCTCGGTCGTATGCAGTCCTGATTGTGGCGCTCACCTGCACGGCGCCAAACACGCATACGACCATCATTGGCACCGAGGCAGAAGCGACTCTCATCGCTGAAGACGACACGTCTCCATTCGTCCCTCCATTCACGCCTGTCGCGACACTACTGGAGGCGGGCTGCACGATGTTGGGGCGTGAGCGGAAGACGGCCTAACGGTGTGCGGGACCGTAGCCCAGCTTCATGGAGACGGTTGCGAATGGTCCTCGCCGATACCCCAGGAGCAACAGTGTCCCTAATTTGCTGGAAAGTGGCGGTGCGGTCCCCTACGGCACTGCGTAGGATCCTACGGTCTTGGCGTGCATCCGTGCGTCGCTGCGGTCCGGTCCCAGGTCGACGGGCACGTGCACCTTCCGCCGACCACTGGCGACAACATCGATGTACTGTGGAGACCTCACGCCCCACGTGTTGAGCAATTCGGCGGTACGTCCACCCGGCCTCCCGCATGCCCACTATACGCCCTCGCTCAAAGTCCGTCAACTGCACATACGGTTCACGTCCACGCTGTCGCGGCATGCTACCAGTGTTAAAGACTGCGACGGAGCTCCGTATGCCACGGCAAACTGGCTGACACTGACGGCGGCGGTGCACAAATGCTGCGCAGCTAGCGTCATTCGACGGCCAACACCGCGGTTCCTGGTGTGTCCGCTGTGCCGTGCGTGTGATCATTGCTTGTACAGCCCTCTCGCAGTGTCCGGAGCAAGTATGGTGGGTCTGACACACCGGTGTCAATGTGTTCTTTTTTCCATTTCCAGGAGTGTATATGGAAAGGGACACTATAGACTCTCGGGGTCAACTATAGCGATGTTGTTCGGACATGGAGGAGATACAGAGAGACAGGAACTGTCGATGACATGCCTCGCTCAGGCCGCCCGAGGGCTACTACTGCAGTGGATGGCCGCTACCTACGGATTACGGCTCGGAGGAACCCTGACAGCAACGCCACCATGTTGAATAATGCTTTTCGTGCAGCCACAGAACGTCGTGTTACGACTCAAACTCTGCGCAATTGGCTGCAAGATGCGTAACTTCACTGCCGACGTCCATGGCTATTCCACCTTTGTAACCCTGACACCATGCAGTGCTTTACCAGATGGTCCCAACAACATGCCAAATGGACCACTCAGGATTGGCATGACATTCTCTTCACCGATGAGTGTCGCATTTGCCTTCAAACAGACAATCGTCGGAGACGTGTTTGGAGGCAACCCGGTCAGGCTCAACGCCTTAGACACACTGTCCAGCGAGTGCAGCAAAGCGGAGGTTCCCTGCTGTTTTGGGGTGGAATTATGTGGGGCCTACGTACGCCGCTGGTGGTCACGAAAGGCGCTGTATCGGCTGTACGATATGCGAATAACATCCCGCGACCGATAGTGCAACCTTATCGGCAGCATATTGGCGAGTCATTCGTCTTCGTGGACGACAATTCGTGCCCACATCGTGCACATCTTGTGAATGACTTCCTTCGGGATAACGACATCGCTCGACTACAGTGGCCAGCATGTTCTCCAGACATGAACCCTATCGAACATGCGTGTGATAGACTGAAAAGGGCTCTTTTTGGACGACGTGACCCACCACCCATTTAGAGGAATCTACGCCGAGTCGCCGTTGAGGAGCGGGACAATCTGGACCAACAGTGCCGTGATGAACTTGTGTATAGTATGCCACGACGAATACAGGCATGCATCAGTGCAAGACGACGTATTAGAGGTACCGGTGTGTGCAGCAATCTGGACCACCACCTCTGAAGGTCTCGCTGTATGGTGGTACAACATGCTATGTGTGGTGAGCAATAAACATGGCGGAAATGTGTTTATATTGATATCTATTCCAGTTTTCTGTACAGGTCCCGTACATTTAGAAACCCACAGATGTCGTGTACTTGTATGAAGGTACATTGAGATCCGACCGTGACTTATGGGTGCTTCACCTTTTCAGCAGGCAGTGGTCGCGCACTTTGCATTCTTACTGTGTGCTGAGCTTTATCGTGTTGTACTGTACGTTTGTCTGGTGCGGTGCCGCGCGGGATTAGCCGAGCGGTGTGAGGCGCTGCAGTCATTGGCTGTGCCAGGGTGCCTACGACCCGGGAAATCCGGGAAAAACCAGGAAATTTTTTCATCCGGGAGAAAACCGGGGAAAACACGGGAATGTTTTTGAGTTCCGGGAATTTTTCATTGTTTTAGTTTTCAGTTAAATTTTTGTGATTTTGACTAGTAAGAACGAGTACTCCAACAGAAAAATTTATTGCATCCCTCTTCTGCAGAATAATACTGCAGCAACAAAACATGAACGACAGGAAAAAACGAAATGCGCCATATACAACAACAAAACACAGTGCTCATAAAAGCGTCTGCCGACAGCAAAGTGTGTCAAAGGCTTCCATCGTAGCTGCGCAAGTGCAGTGACGCCTGTTATCTGCTGCTCTGTGGCAACGGCTGAAACGCACCTTTGTAATAGGTCAGGGGAAAATTTTTGCGAATATTGCTTTGAAAAGCGTTACTTTCAAAGTAAATTTTCTTTTATGTATGATAAACTTTGTGGGAGAGTATAAGACGAATTTCTTAAATCGCAGAGCGTTTGACTCTCATTTAAAAATCTTCTCTTTGGGGACGACTATATGAAGAATTTCGAGCCCAGAAGATCAGACATTTATGTCGATATTAACAAATTTTACCGGCACATTCATGTGATGTATGACGCGCAAAAAATATCAACAATATATGTGGAAGCTTAGCTTCTTTTGCAGCTTATCGATCTTAGAGACCAATATTATATGTGATAGCTTTTCTTTTCTTGTAGCAACAATTGTACATTAATTTAAACGATTAACTTTTCTTATTTATGTGTTCGCGCTGCTTAAGAGTGATCTTGCTATTGGCTGACTGCACCACGTGTGAAATGCTGTCATCAGCTGGGGAGATAAGGTGACATGAGCTGTGACTGGCTTACAACAGCGAATCGCAATCTCGATTTCAATGCTTCGGAAAGTGACATGCGGTGTTTGGTGGAATTCGAATTTATACCTTCGTAACACGGAAATATGCAGTGTATATGTTGCTGCACATCAAAGATCTTTCCAAAACGTGTTTTTTTCCGCTGAGGTTCATTTTCTAAAGTGCTCAGGAAATACTACGCTCGTGTATAAAAGCATAAACCATAAAAGGAAAAATTAGCAAACAGAGCAGGTCTCAAAATTTCAGCTGAAAAAACAAAATTCATGACAAATATAAAAAATGCACCAAAATACATAGAAACACAAATATGTAAAATAGAGCGAGTAAATAAATTTAAATATCTTGGAGAAACTATACAAGAGAATGGACTAGAAAAACCTACAATAGATGCAAGAATTAACCAAATGGAAAGAGCATATGGTTTGACCAAAAATATTTACAACAAGAAATGTACATCTAGAAAAACCAAACTAAAACACTACACCACAGTGGTATGACCAGAATGTTTATATGGATCTGAATGCCTAACGATGAACTATAAGATGGACAAAGTAGAGGTATTGGAGAGAAGGATTATTAGAAAAATAATGGGTTCAATAAAAACTGCACATGGTTGGAAAGTAAGAAGTAATGAGGAGATATACAAAAATATAGTGAAAATATCTGAAGTAATAGCCAAACGAAGATCAACCTTTTTAGGACATCTCTACCGAATGTATGGAAGTAGACTAGCAAAACAAATACTCCTATATTTCTGGAAGAAGAAATCGACAATAGAATGGATTACAGAAGTAAGAAAAGATCTTGAAAGAAACAACATCAAAGAATCAGAAATAGCAGAAAGAAACCGTTTTAAAAACAAAATACTAAATTTGGAAGGCTTTCAGAGCGGAAGAAATAAAAAAATCGGCAAAAACATGTACAGAAGAAAGGAAGAGACTTCATGGGGAGAAAATGAGGGAATACTGGAAAAATAGGAAACAGCAACAAAGGAAGAGGAGGAACTGAAGTTGTTAACGTTACCCTAGTTGGTCAATACGAGTGTAAAATAAAAAAAAAAGTTTGATAAGTGACGAGGAAAAGTATACTGTCACTTAACACGGAAAAGGCGTATTTTCACCCGGGAGAAAGTGTATGTTCAACCGGGAAATCAGGGAAAAACCCGGGAATTATTTTTCAAAAAATGGTTCAAATGGCTCTGAGCACTATGGGACTCAACATGTGTGGTCATCAGTCCCCTAGAACTTAGAACTACTTAAACCTAACTAACCTAAGGACATCACACACATCCAAGGCCGAGGCAGGATTCGAACCGGCGACCGTAGCGGTCTACATCTACATGACTACTCTGCAATTCACATTTAAGTGCTTGGCAGAGGGTTCATCGAACCACAATCACACTATCTCCCGAATAGCGCGCGGGAAGAACGAACACCTAAACCTTTCTGTTCGAGCTCTGATTTCTCTTATTTTATTTTGATGATCATTCCTACCTATGTAGGTTGGGCTCAACTAAATTTTTTTTGCATCCGGAAGAGAAAGTTGGTGACTGAAATTTCGTAAAAAGGTCTCGCCGCGACGAAAAACGTCTATGCTGTAATGACTTCCATCCCAACTCGTGTATCATATCTGCCACACTCTCTCCCCTATAACGTGATAATACAAAACGAGCTGCCCTTTTTTGCACCCTTTCGATGTCCTGCGTCAATCCCACCTGGTAAGGATCCCACACCGCACAGCAATATTCTAACAGAGGACGAACGAGTGTAGTGTAAGCTGTCTCTTTAGTGGACTTGTTGCATCTTCTAAGTGTCCTGCCAATGAAACGCAACCTTTGGCTCACCTTCCCAACAATATTATCTATGTGGTCCTTCCAACTGAAGTTGTTCGTAATTTTAACACCCAGGTACTTAGTTGAATTGACAGCCTTGAGAATTGTACTATTTATCGAGTAATCGAATTCCAACGGATTTCTTTTGGAACTCGTGTGGATCACCTAACACTTTTCGTTATTTCGCGTCAACTGCCACCTGACACACCATACAGCAATCTTTTCTAGATCGCTTTGCAAGTGATACTGGTCTTCGGATGACCTTACTAGACGGTAAATTACAGCATCATCTGCGAACAACCTAAGAGAACTGCTCAGATTGTCACCCAGGTCATTTATATAGATCAGGAACAGCAGAGGTCCGAGGACGCTTCCCTGGGGAACACCTGATATCACTTCAGTTTTACTGGATGATTTGCCGTCTATTACTACGAACAGCGACCTTCCTGACAGGAAATCACGAATCCAGTCGCACAACTGAGACGATACCCCATAGCCCCGCAGCTTGATTAGAATTCGCTTGTGAGGAACGGTGTCAAAAGCTTTCCGGAAATCTAGGAAATCTAGAAATACGGAATCAACTTGAGATCCCCTGTCGATAGCGGCCATTACTTCGTGCAAATAAAGAGCTAGCTGCATTGCACGAGAAAGACGTTTTCTGAAACAATGCTGATTACGTATCAATAGATCGTTCCCTTCGAGGTGATTCATAATGTTTGAATACAGTATATGCTCCATAACCCTACTGCAAACCGACGTCAATGATATACGTCTGTAGTTAGATGGATTACTCCTACTACCCTTCTTAAACACTGGTGCGACCTGCGCAATTTTCCAGTCTGCATGTACGGATCTATCGGTGAGCGAGCGGTTGTATATGATTGCTAAGTAGGGAGCTATTGTATCAGCGTAATCTGACAGGAACCTAATCAGTATACAATCTGGACCTGAAGACTTGCCCGTATCAAGCGAATAAAGAGCTGGCTGCGTTGCAGTCCCACAGCTCCGGACTGGAGTGCCAGAACCGCACGGCCATTCCGGCCGGCAATTATTTTTCCTTGTCGATGTAGACATCCTGTGTGCGGCTGGTCCCGGCGGAGGTTCGAGTCCTCCCTCGGGCATGGGTGTGTGTGTGTTCGTCCTTAGGTTGTGGGGACTGATGACCTTAGCAGTGAAGTGCCTTAAGATTGGACACAGGTCCGAACAATTTTTTTTCTCCTTCTCCAGGTGCGGGACCCGGCGCTGGCGCGCCGGCTGCTGGGCCCCGACTTCGTGAGCTTCTCGTCGCGCGGCGTGCCCTGGGACGCGCGCGGCGACCCGCTCGCCGCCCACCTGCTCACCATGGACGGGCCCGCGTGGGCGGCGCTGCGCCGCAAGCTGGCGCCGCCCTTCTCGCCGGGCCGCGTGGCCGCCGCCGCCCCCGCCGTGGCCCACTGCGCCGCCGCCCTCGCCGCCGCCCTGCGCCGCCAGGCTCTGGAGTCCGGCGCCGGGTCGGCGGACCTGGAGGCCAGGGAGCTGGCCGCCCACTACGCCACCGACGTCATCGGCCGCGTCGCCTTCGCACTCGACTTCGGCTCCCTGCGGGGGCGGGGCGCCGCCGACGCCGACGCCGACGTCGACTCCTCGCAGCGCTTCGGCGTCATGGCGCGGCGCGTCATCCGGCCGACGCCCTCGGCCGTGCTCAGGTCTGTCCCGGGAAGCTGCGCCCCACACCGTCAATCTCACTGCTCGATGGATTACTCCTACTACCCTTCTTAAACACTGCTCAATACGTCTACATACAGGCTGTTTCAAGAACGACCGGTACATCTGAAACGGCAATACAAACTAAACGAGCAGCGATAGCAATACACCGTTTGCTGCAATATGCTTGGGACAACACTACATTTTCAGGCGGACAAACTTTCGAAATTACAGTAGTATGTTAACAACAGATGGCGCTGCGGTCAGGGAAACTCTATACTACGATATTTTCCACATATCCACCGTGCGTAGCAATAATATGGCGTAGTCTCTGAATGAAATTACCCTAAACCTTTGACAACGTGTCTGGCGGAATGGCTTCACATGCAGATGAGACGTACTGCTTCAGCTGTTCAATTGTTGTTGTTTGGGAGTGTGGAAACCTTCTCATACAGACGTATGACACAAGTGACACCCAGTCACCTGACCACGTTCGAAGTCCGTGAGTTCCGCGGAGCGCCCCATTCTGCTCTCTCACGATGTCTAATGACTGCTGAGGTCGCTGATATGGAGTCCCTGGCAGTAGGTGGCAGCACAATGCAGCTAACACGAAAAACGTATGTAAGTCAACACATGCCAAACAGGTGGATATTGCCCTAAACGACACATGTAGGATTATAATAGGCTGTCTGAAGTCAGCACCAGTCAAACGGCTCTATTACCTTGCAGGAATTGCACTACCTCCTGTTCGAAGAGAAACAGCAGCAAACAGGGAAAGAGCGAAACCGGAGCAGGAAAAAACGCATCCCATGCATGGGCAACAACTCTATCCACGACGACTACGGTCGAGGAAAACTTTCCTCAGAACATCATACAGGGTGTTTCAAAAATGACCGGTATATTTGAAACGGCAATACAAACTAAACGAGCAGCGATAGCAATACACCGTTTGCTGCAATATGCTTGGGACAACAGTACATTTTCAGGCGGACAAACTTTCGAATTTACAGTAGTTACAATTGTCAACAACAGATGGCGCTGCGGTCTGGGAAACTCTACAGTCCGATACTTTCCACATATCCACCATGCATAGCAATAATATGGTTAGTCTCTGAATGAAAGTACCCGAAACCGTTGACAACGTGTCTGGCGGAATGCCTTCACATGCACATGACATGTACTGCTTCAACTGTTCCATTGTTTCTGGATTCTGGCGGTACACCTGGTCCTTCAAGTGTCCCCACAGAAAGAAGTCACAGGGGTTCATGTCTGGCCGCCTCCTGTATGTTTCGGATAGCCCGAAGCAATCACTCGATCATCGAAATATTCATTCAGGAAATTAAAGACGTCGGCCGTGCGATGTGGCCAGGCACCATCTTGCATAAACCACGATGTGTTCGCAGTGTCGTCTAAGGCAGTTTGTACCGGCACAAATTGACGAAGAATGTCCAGATAGCGTGATGCAGTAATCGTTTCGGATCTGGAAAATGGGCCAATGATTCCTTTGGAAGAAATGGCGGCCCAGACCAGTACTTTTTGAGGATGCAGGGACGATGGGACTGCAACATGGGGCTTTTCGGTTCCCCATGTGCGCCAGTTCTGTTTATTGACGAAGCCGTCCAGGTAAAAATAAGCTTCGTCAGTAAACCAAATGCTGCCCACATGCATATCGCCGTCATCAATCCTGTGCACTATATCGTTAGCGAATGTTTCTCGTGCAGCAATGGTAGCGGCGCTGAGTGGTTGCCGCATTTGGATTTTGTATGGATAGAGGTGTAAACTCTGGCGCATGAGACGATACGTGGACGTTGGCGTCATTTGGACCGCAGCTGCAACATGGCGAACGGAAACCCGAGGCCGCTGTCGGATCACCTGCTGCACTAGCTGCGCGTTGCCCTCTGTGGTTGCCGTACGCGGTCGCCCTACCTTTCCGGCACGTTCATCCGTCACGTTCCCAGTCCGTTGAAATTTTTCAAACAGATCCTTTATTGTATCGCTTTTCGGTCCTTTGGTTACATTAAACCTCCGATGGAAACTTGGTCTTGTTGCAACAACACTGTGTTCTAGGCGGTGGAATTCCAACACCAGAAAAATCCTCTGTTCTAAGGAATAAACCATGTTGTCCACAGAACACTTGCACGTTGTGAACAGCACACGCTTACAGCAGAAAGACGACGTACAGAATGGCCCACTCACAGACTGCGTTGTCTTCTATATCTTTCCCATCACTTGCAGCGCCATCTGTTGTTGATAATTGTAACTACTGTAATTTCGAAAGTTTGTCCTCCTGAAAATGTACTGTTGTCCCAAGCATATTGCAACAAACGGTGTATTTCTATCGCTGCCCGTTTAGTTTTTATTGCCGTTTCAAATATACCGGTCACTTTTGAAACACCCTGTACATACTCCGCAATCCACCATACGGTGTATGGCGAAAAATGACTGCCTATATCTTCAAATGCGAACATTTTTACGTTAGCCATTACCGTGACTGCTACTGACATTAAATAAACAACAAGTTTACTGTTGCCAGTAACTGTTTTATTTATTTCCAGACGCGTTTCGAAGGTTTAAACCGCCATCATCGGGTGGGTTTACATCAGTTAGTGTTACATTTGTGTGTGTGTTGTGTTACGATTTTTGGAACAACTTGTGGCACTGCCTCCAGTGGTCGCAGGTTCCTTTCACTGTCGTAACACATCACATGTATACTACCACATTGGTAAACAAATATGGCATATCTGCAGCTAAATTTATATGTATACATGTTATATAAGTGGAATCCCAGCCCACTTTTACAGTGTTTTATGTCCTCCCTAAATCCTCATGATGGCGGCTTTAGTTTCGCCGCTATCGGTAATCATGGAATAAAAAGAATTCCTGTGATCTTGGCTACCACTTTCTTGATTTACACTACGGGCCATTAAACTTCCTACATCAAGAAGAAATGAAGATGATACACGGGTATTCATTGGACAAATATATTATACTAGAACTGACATGTGATTACATTTTCACGCTATTTGCGTGCATAGATCCTGAGAAATCAGTACCCAGAACAACCACCTCTGGCTATGGTTGCGTCCATTCGGAGTCATCAAAAATGGTTCAAATGCGACTCAACATCTCAAGTCGTCAGTCCCCTAGAACTTAGAACTAGTTAAACCTAACTAACCTGAGGACAGCACACACATCCATGCCCGAGGCAGGAGTCGGACCGTAGGAGCAGCGCGGTTACGGACTGAAGCGCCTAGAACCGCTTTCGTGAAAAATACCGCCGACATTTTTGGGTAGAATATCGATATACCTGTGTATTGATATTATACAGGGTGTTACAAAAAGGTACGGCCAAACTTTCAGGAAACATTCCTCACACATAAAGAAAGAAAATACACTCCTGGAAATGGAAAAAAGAACACATTGACACCGGTGTGTCAGACCCACCATACTTGCTCCGGACACTGCGAGAGGGCTGTACAAGCAATGATCACACGCACGGCACAGCGGACACACCAGGAACCGCGGTGTTGGCCGTCGAATGGCGCTAGCTGCGCAGCATTTGTGCACCGCCGCCGTCAGTGTCAGCCAGTTTGCCGTGGCATACGGAGCTCCATCGCAGTCTTTAACACTGGTAGCATGCCGCGACAGCGTGGACGTGAACCGTATGTGCAGTTGACGGACTTTGGGCGAGGGCGTATAGTGGGCATGCGGGAGGCCGGGTGGACGTACCGCCGAATTGCTCAACACGTGGGGCGTGAGGTCTCCACAATACATCGATGTTGTCGCCAGTGGTCGGCGGAAGGTGCACGTGCCCGTCGACCTGGGACCGGACCGCAGCGACGCACGGATGCACGCCAAGACCGTAGGATCCTACGCAGTGCCGTAGGGGACCGCACCGCCACTTCCCAGCAAATTAGGGACACTGTTGCTCCTGGGGTATCGGCGAGGACCATTCGCAAACGTCTCCATGAAGCTGGGCTACGGTCCCGCACACCGTTAGGCCGTCTTCCGCTCACGCCCCAACATCGTGCAGTCCGCCTCCAGTGGTGTCGCGACAGGCGTGAATGGAGGGACGAATGGAGACGTGTCGTCTTCAGCGATGAGAGTCGCTTCTGCCTCGGTGGCAATGATGGTCGTATGCGTGTTTGGCGCCGTGCAGGTGAGCGCCACAATCAGGACTGCATACGACCGAGGCACACTGGGCCAACACCCGGCATCGTGGTGTGGGGAGCGATCTCCTACACTGGCCGTACACCTCTGGTGATCGTCGAGGGGACACTGAATAGTGCACGATACATCCAAACCGTCATCGAACGCATCGTTCTACCATTCCTAGACCGGCAAGGGAACTTGCTGTTCCAACAGGACAATGCACGTCCGCATGTATCCCGTGCCACCCAACGTGCTCTAGAAGGTGTAAGTCAACTACCCTGGCCAGCAAGATCTCCGGATCTGTCCCCCATTGAGCATGTTTGGGACTGGATGAAGCGTCGTCTCACGCGGTCTGCACGTCCAGCACGAACGCTGGTCCAACTGAGGCGCCAGGTGGAAATGGCATGGCAAGCCGTTCCACAGGACTGCATCCAGCATCTCTACGATCGTCTCCATGGGAGAATAGCAGCCTGCATTGATGCGAAAGGTGGATATACACTGTACTAGTGCCGACATTGTGCATGCTCTGTTGCCTGTGTCTATGTGCCTGTGGTTCTGTCAGTGTGATCATGTGATGTATCTGACCCCAGGAATGTGTCAATAAAGTTTCCCCTTCCTGGGACAATGAATTCACGGTGTTCTTATTTCAATTTCCAGGAGTGTATTTCTATCACAGAAGCGAATTTCTCAGTCTTATCAATTTAATTTCAGAGACAAAAATTGAGCTTCGGTACTCACAAAATGTCGAAACAGAACTGCACGTTCACGTCGCCTTCTAGAAAGCCATTTACGAAACTAGTTTCGCAGTCATGCCTCAAGTTTCGCGACTCAGTGTTAGTGATGGAAGCTGTCGATGAACCAGCCAGTTTTCCGTTATGTCGGTTTCTTTCCATGTCAGTTTAAGTTGGCTGTTAAAAACCGCTCAAAATAACCGGTTTCTGAAGTAAGTGGTTTTTGTTTTCTTGTTCCTGTTATGTTCTCTAATAAACGCAGAAGTCGAACAAAGATTGAAAAATTGTTTCTCAGTTCAGAGACACATAGAATCAAAATATTAAACAGGCAAATAAAAGAAAACTTCCTCCGTCCACCGTTCGTTGCTATTCTCGAAAAGTGATAGTAAGTGGTTGAAAAGTACAGATCACCAGTATTCTCTTATTGATTCTTGAAACTCTGCTTAAAAATCATGTTGTCACCGGAATCATATCGATCTTCGGCCATTATGAATAGTTAATGTTAGACTGAAAGCTACGGTTCGAGAAATCTATTTTTCGTGTTCATTTGTCCGTTTTCGAGGGCTACAAATAGATAAAGGGATATTACCGGTTGAACAAATAGTCAGTATAAATTTGAAAACTTAATAAACCACGGAATAATGTAGATAGAGAGGTAAAAATTGACACACATGCTTGGAATGACGTGGGGTTTCATTGGAACAAAAAAAAAGAACACCCCATATTGCTAGACGCGTGAAAGATCTGTTGCGCGCGTCGTGTGGTGATGATCGTGTACTCAGCCGCCACTTTCGTCATGCTTGGCCTCCCAGGTCCCCAGACCTCAGTCCGTGCGATTATTGGCTTTGGGGTTACCGGAAGTCGCAAGTGTATCGTGATCGACCGACGTCTCTAGAGATGCTGAAAGACAACATCCGACGCCAATGCCTCACCGTAACTCCGGACATGCTTTACAGTGCTACTCACAACATTATTCCTCGACTACAGCTATTGTTGAGGAATGATGGTGGACATATTGAGCATTTCCTGTAAAGAACATCATCTCCCCTCCCCCCCCCCCCCATGAACCATGGACCTTGCCGTTGGTGGGGAGGCTTGTGTGCCTCACCGATACAGATGGCCGTACCGTAGATGCAACCACAACGGAGGGGTATCTGTTGAGAAGCCAGACAAACGTGTGGTTCCTGAAGAGGGGCAGCAGCCTTTTCAGTAGTTGCAGCGGCAACAGTCTGGATGATTGACTAATCTGGCCTTGTAACAATAACCAAAACGGCCTTGCTGTGCTGGTACTGCGAACGGCTGAAAGCAAGGGGAAACTACAGCCGTAATTTTTCCCGAGGGCGTGGAGATTTACTGTATGGTTAATGATGATGGCGTCCTCTTGGGTAAAATATTCCGGAGGTAAAATAGTCCCCCATTCGGATCTCCGGGCGGGGACTACTCAGGAGGATGTCGTTATCAGGAGAAAGAAAAACGGCGTTCTACGGAGAGTGGAATGTCAGATCCCTTAATCGGGCAGGTAGGTTAGAAAATTTAAAAAGGGAACTGGATAGGTTAAAGTTAGATATAGTGGGAATTAGTGAAGTTCGGTGGCAGGAGGAACAAGACTTTTGGTCAGGTGAATACAGGGTTATAAACACAAAATCAAATAGGGGTAACGCAGGAGTAGGTTTAATGATGATTAAAAAATAGGAGTGCGGGTAAGCTACTACAAACAGCATAGTGAACGCATTATTGTGGCCAAGATAGACACAAAGCCCATGCCTACTAGCTCTGCAGATGGTGAAGAAATTGATGAAATGTATGATGAGATACAAGAGATTATTCAGGTAGTGAAGGGAGACGAAAATTTAATAGTCATGGGTGACTGGAATTCGTCAGTAGGAAAAGGGAGAGAAGGAAATATAGTAGGTGATTATGGATTAGGGCTAAGAAATGAAAGAGGAGGCCGTCTGGTAGAATTTTGCACAGAGCATAACTTAATCATAGCTAACACTTGGTTCAAGAATAATAAAAGAAGGTTGTATACGTGGAAGAATCCTGGAGATACTAAAAGGTATCAGATAGATTATATAATGGTAAGACAGAGATTTAGGAATCAGGTTTTAAATTGTAAGACATTTCCAGGGGCAGATGTGGACTCTGACCACAATCTATTGGTTATGAACTGTAGATTAAAACTGAAGAAACTACAAAAAGGTGCTAATTTAAGGAGATGGGACCTGCATAAACTGAAAGAACGAGATGTCGTAGAGAGTTTCAGGAAGAGCATAAGGGGACAATTGACAGGAATGGAGGAAAGAAATACAGTAGAAGAAGAATGGGTAGCTTTGAGGGATGAAGTAGTGAAGGCAGCAAAGTAGGTAAAAAGACGAGGGCTAGTAGAAATCCTTGGGTAACAGAAGAAATATTGAATTTAATTGATGAAAGGAGAAAATATAAAAATGTGGTAAATGAAGTAGGCAAAAAGGAATACAAACGTCTAAAAAATGAGATCGACAGGAAGTGCAAAATAGCTAAGCAGGGATGGCTAGAGGACAAATGTAAGGATGTAGTAGCTTATCTCACTAGGGGTAAGATAGATACTGCCTACAGGAAAATTAAAGCGACCTTTGGAGAAAAGAGAGCCCCTTGTATGAACATCAAGAGCTCAGATGGAAACCCAGTTCTAAGCAAAGAAGGGAATGCGGAAAGATTGAAGGAGTATATAGAGGGTTTATACAAAGGCGATGTACTTGAGGACAATATTATGGAAATGGAACAGGATGTAGATGAAGACGAAATGGGAGATAAGATACTGCGTGAAGAATTTGACAGAGTACTGAAAGACCTGAGTCGAAACAAGGACCCGGGAGTAGACAACATTCCATTAGAACTACTGACGGCCTTGGAAGAGCCAGTCCTGACAAAACTCTACCAGCTGGTGAGCAAGATGTACGAGATAGGCGAAATATCCTCAGACTTCAAGAAGAATATAATAATTCCAATCCCAAAGAAAGCAGGTGTTGACGGATGTGAAAACTACCAAACTACCAGTTTAATAAGTCACAGCTGCAAAATACTAACGTGAATTCTTTACAGGAGAATGGAAAAACTTGTAGAAGCCGACCTCGGGGAAGATCAGTTTGGATTCCGTAGAAATGTTGGAACACGTGAGGCAATACTGACCCTACGACTTATCTTAGAAGAAAGATTAAGAAAAGGCAAACCTACGTTTCTTGCATTTGTAGACTTGGAGAAAGCTTTTGACAATGTTAACTGGAATACTCTCTTATAAATTTTGAAGGTGGCAGGAGTAAAATACAGGGAGCATGAGGCTATTTACAATTTGTACAGAAACCAGATGGTAGTTGTAAGAGTCGAGGGGCATGAAAGGGAAGCAGTGGTTGGGAAGGGAGTGAGACAGGGTTGTAGCCTCTTCCCGATGTTATTCAATCTGTATATTGAGCAAGC
Organism: Schistocerca gregaria; assembly: GCF_023897955.1. Lineage (NCBI taxonomy): Eukaryota > Metazoa > Arthropoda > Insecta > Orthoptera > Acrididae > Schistocerca > Schistocerca gregaria. The sequence continues at coordinate 67,571,317 of NC_064930.1, forward strand.
AGTGAAGGAAGCAAAAGAAAAATTCGGAGTCGGTATTAAAATTCATGGAGAAGAAATAAAAACTTTGAGGTTCGCCGAAGACATTGTAATTCTGTCAGAGACAGGAAAGGACTTGGAAGAGCAGTTAAACGGAATGGACAGTGTCTTGAAAGGAGGATATAAGGTGAACATTAACAAAAGCAAAACGAAGATAATGGAATGTAGTCGAGTTAACTCAGGTGATGCTGAGGGAATTAGATTAAGAAACGAGACACTTAAAGTAGTAAAGGAGTTTTGCTATTTAGGAAGTAAAATAACTGATGATGGTCGAAGTAGAGAGGATATAAAATGTAGACTGGCAATGGCAAGGAAAGCGTTTCTGAAGAAGAGAAATCTATTAACATCGAGTATAGATTTAAGTGTCAGGAAGTCGTTTCTGAAAGTATGGAATGTGGCCATGTATGGAAGTGAAACGTGGACGATAAATAGTTTGGACAAGAAGAGAATAGAAGCTTTCGAAATGTGGTGCTACAGAATAATGCTGAAGATTAGATGGGTAGATTACATAACTAATTAGAAAGTATTGTATAGGATTGGGGAGAAGAGAAGTTTGTGGCACAACTTGACCAGAAGAAGGGATCGGTTGGTAGGACATGTTCTGAGGCATCAAGGGATCACCAATTTAGTACTAGAGGCCAGCGTGGAGCGTAAAAATCGCAGAGGGAGACCAAGAGATGTGTACAGAAAGCAGATTCAGAAGGATGTAGGCTGGGAGACGATGAAGCTTGCACAGGATAGAGTAGCATGGAGAGTTGCATCAAACCAGTCTCAGGACTTAAGACCACAACAACAACAACATCATCATCTTTGCTTTGTCTTACTTTGTGGTGCTAATTATAGGCTATTCTGATCAAATGAAGCGCCATGTGTCGAACATTTTTTGAACGTCGTATTTTTTGGTTTTAATAAAACCTCATGTCATTCCAAGCATGTGTGTCAATTTGTACCTCTCTATCTACATTATTCTGTGATTTATTCAGTTTTCAAATTTATACTGACTTTTTGATCACCTGGTATATAGACACCGGCAGCAGATCAGCTACTGCCTGTTTTTATTGTCAACTGTGAATGGATTTTTGTTAAGTTTTTAATTTATCATTCTTACCATATTTTCCTTCCTCTTCAGACAAATCTGTAATCTTTTAAGGCAAATGGAGCCTTGTACTTTAGTGCTACGTCTCTTGGTCAAAATATTTCCAGTCTAGGGTTCGTACCATTCTGCAATACAAAGGATGCCCGGTGACGACAACAAGAAACTACCGTATAGACCAGGCGAGGGCAGCCTTGCACACGACACGCACGTGCGTACCTTAGCCACGACACATGCCAACAGCGGCAGTATTGTCTCACCAGTACTGTACTAATTTTTATGCCATGTCTTTACTGCTGGTTTCTGTCGGCATTGTTATTAAAGAAAGCAATGGTCCCATTTTCTGCAATAACACAATATTTCAGAATAACCCAAGTTTTACGTATAAAATTAATTTGCTTTAAAGAAACGTTTATTTAGAAACGAGAAATTGCGGCACAGTTGCTATAGACAATTGATATTTCGGTTTTTGTACTCGGTTATTTGTAAAAAAAAATTAAAAAAAACACCTGCTATAACCAAAAATACCAGTTAAACTGGACTAAAATACCATTATCAGATTCAACAGGTCGGTTTTGCCCATCAGTACTCAGTTCCCCCGTGTTAACCAGGCTTAAGCACCCATCTCTCCGAACACTGGACGCCTGACACCATCATCGGCAACCCGCTACACTTGACGTCATTGCAGGGTTGCATCAGTGACATGAGAACGGCGCAACTCAACTTCTTCATTTATGAGTTAAATAACAAAACGCTGCACCAGTCACGATTTTTCGTGCATAGCACGACGTTTTCCGGGAAATATTCTCATTTTCAGGTGCAAATAACTAGGTCGGTATATTATGTAGTGTTTGTGTTTGTTTGTGTGTGTGTGTGTGTGTGTGTGTGTGTGTGTGTGTGTGTGTGTGTTTTTGATCGGCTTCTATAGCCCTGTTACACACCTAACCAGTTCTCAAAATCAGGCATTACAAAACACATAAAAAAACGCTGGAAACCAATTCGCAAGTATAGAAGGAGATCTTAGGATATTCCATCACTTACAGAAATCACATACAGTGGATTTGTACACCACAAAAAGCAAGGAGAAAAAGTTTCAGTGACAATACATATGTCTCCAGAATGAGATTTTCACTCTGCAACGGAGTGTGTGCTGATGTGAAACTTCCTGATAGATTAAAACTGCGTGCCTGCCCGAGACAGAAGTAAAGCTGTGAGGACGGGGCGTGAGTCATGCTTGGGTAACTCAGTTGGTAGAGCGCTTGCCTGCGAAAGGCAAAGGTCCCGAGTTCGAGTCTCGGCCTGGCACACAGTTTTAATCTGCCAGGAATTTTTAATATATATGTTCGTTTTGTCATACATGTCGCTCAATATATGCAAGAAAATAATATAACCAGTAAATACCCAAATTTGAAGCATTCTAACTCCCATGTTTAACACAGATTCAAACTTCTGAATAATTTACAAATCGGTATGCATGTCACGGCATGTGCTGCCGGTATGTTCCCAAACGCCGTGCATAGAAACGTGATCTTACAGTGCATATATCACGGTCACATTTCAGGCCGTTTCCTTCTCACATTTTCTCGCAGACGTCCCTGTTGTACGATTTTATGATGAACTAATCGTTCAAACTCAAAGAATACTATCAGCATTGCTTTGACATTTGACCTGACCTGACGAGGTTTTTTTGGTCTTGCAGAATCTTTACTGACCCATTGCGAAGACTGAACTTTCGTCTCATAACCCTAGGTCTACGTCTCTTCACAAGTTATGATTCTCTTAAGGAACGTCTCTTTCTCATTTGCGCGATCCAAAAGCTTATCAGAGATAAATTGGCGATGGTCTTTCCGGTTTAGACTCATCAGCCGTGGAACGAACATGACGGCAACACGTAGTAATTCCAAAATGCTGTGTCAGAACTTCGTGACATGATCCAACCGAAATGTTACACTACTGCCATTAAAGTTGCTACACCACAAAGATGACGTGCTACAGACGCGAAATTTAACCGACAGGAAGAAGATGCTGTGATATGCAAATGATTAGCGTTTCAGAGCATTCACGCAAGGTTGGCACCGGTGGCGACACCTACAACGTGCTGACACGAGGAAAGTTTCCAACCGATTTCTCATACACAAACAGAGTTGACCGGCGTTGCCTGGTGAAACGTTGTTGTGATGCCTCGTGTAAGGAGGAGAAATGCGTACCATCACGTTTCTGACTTTGATAAACGTTGGATTGTAGCCTATCGCGATTGCGGTTTATCGTATCGCGACATTGCTGCTCACGTTGGTCGAGATCCAATGACTGTTATCAGAATATGGAATCGGTGGGTTCAGGAGGGTAATACGGAACGCCGTGCTGGATCCCAACAACCTCGTATCATTAGCAGTCGAGATGACGGGCATCTTATCCGCACGGCTGTAACGGATCTTGCAGCCACGTTTCGATCCCTGAGTCAACAGATGGGGACGTTTGCAAGACAACAACCATCTGCACGAACAGTTCGACGACGTATGCAGCAGCACGGACTATCAGCTCGGAGACCGTGGCTGCGGTTACCCTTGACGCTGCATCACAGACAGGAGCGCCTGCGATGGTATACTCGACGACGAACCTGGCTGCACGAATGGCAAACATTTTTTCGGATTAATCTAGGTTCTGTTTACAGCATCATGATGGTCGCATCCGTGTTTGACAACATCGCGGTGAACGTACGTTGGAAACGTGTATTCCTCACCGCCACACTGGCGTATCACCCGGCGTGATGGTATGCGGTGCCATCGGTTACACGTCTCGGTCAACTCTTGTTTGCATTTACGGCACTTTGAACAGTGGACGTTAGATTTCAGATGTGTTATGACCCGTGGCTCTACCCTTCATTCGATCCCTGCGAAACCCTACATTTCTGCAGGATAATGCACGACCGCATGTTGCAGGTCCTGTACGGGCCTTTCTGGATACAGAAAATGTTCGACTGCTGCCCTGGTCAGTACATTCTCCAGATCTCTCACCAATTGAAAACGTCTGGTCAATGGTGGCCGAGCAACTGGCTCGTCACAATACGCCAGTCACTACTCTTGATGAACTGTGGTATCATGTTGGAGCTGCATGGGCAGCTGTACCTGTACACGCCATCCGAGCTCTGTTTGACTCAATGCCCAGGCGTATCGAGGCCGTTATTACGGCCAGGCGTGGTTGTTCTGGGTACTGATTTCCCAGGATCTATGCACCCAAATTGCGTGAAAATGCAATCACATGTCAGTTCTAGTATAATATATTTGTCCAATGAATACCCGTTTATCATCTGCATTTCTTCTTGGTGTAGCAATTTTAATGGCCAGTAGTGTACATTCTTCTGCAATGTGTCGGACAGCCAGTCTTCGATTGGGACGCACAGTTTCGTTGACATTCCTGACGTGAGTGTCGTCGGTAGACGTCGAAGGGCGTCTTGAATGAGTGTCATCTTTAACTTCCACCCGGCCACTTTTAAGCTGCGTGAACCATTCGTAACACCGAGTACGGCTTAACTTCTCATCACCGTGGGTTTCCCGCATGAATTGGTGTGTCTCTGTAAAGTTTTTCGTGAGTTTCACGCAAAGTTTAATGCAGACGCGTCGCTCCTCTAGCTCTGCCACCTCGAAATTCGCAAACTGTGCGACACAACGTTCTACTCAATGGAGCGCTGAACAATAACAACAGATATACAACAATGAAACTTTGCAGGGATGCCAGCCGCATTTCGCTCCAACTCGCCACGTGCGCGAAATTATGAATGTTCCGGGATTTTTTGCACGGACCTTGTACACTGATTGTGACTGTAAGCCTTGTCTTACTGTGTTAAACCTTTGGCGTAAAATCATACGTTTTTCTTTGTAGATTTTGACAAATTTTTAAATTCGGTGAGTAACTAGATGAAAATTTCGACTTAATTAACGGAATAATTGTAATATTTTTGCGTTCCATGCATTAAAAAGTTACCAAGACGCACGGATTATCGCGAAATATATGTATTAACAGACGAATCACACTGACTCAGTGACATAAGCTGTAACTCATTCATGAAGAAATACTTTCGAATATGTCTATACTTACAGCTTATTTCGCTGAATGCTAGAGAATATAAACACATTTCATGATCTACTGCTGTCGTACGCTGTCGTCTTCATAGGCAATTTTCTTGACACTTACAAATTTTGTATGGAGTCAGATGATTTGCTCTCTCTTAAACTTCACTCGACTTTCTGATCCACGAATATTTTTATAAATTTAATTACTTTTGCTTTAAAAACGAATGTGTTGAAGATTCTTGCCGTCTGAGGCTCATATTTAGCAACAATTGTGGAATTTGATTTTGACGATTTACGTTTGCGTGGTTTTCCTGTAAGCTACAAATGTTGCATGAAATAATGTAGGTCTTACATTCCATAAAGGTTTCGTACTTTCCGCATTCACTGATTAGGCTGAAAATGCAGTGAACAAAACTCTGCTTTGTTGGATAGATATACGTCGTCTTTCTGCAAAAGGTCAGGTCTCTTGGTGTTTACTAACAAGTTTTTGTTATTAAAGGAAAACGACACTATTCCGTACATGTCTGTACGTTACAAGAGAATCGTAGATGAACTATCATGCAATGCACCGTTTCATATCTCCGAAGGTCCTTAGGAAACTAAACAATCACAAATTTGGTGTAATTTTTTTTAGTTATTCTCGATTTTTATGGCACTACATACACTCCCTATTGTAAAAACTATGTTACAAATCAGTTTAAACGTTCTTATGCGCACTCATCCGAAATCATATTCAGAATGCCACTTGCTGGCCACTTCGGGCGCTGCAATCGCCGGGGAGCAACAAAAACCAAACGGAGTGTCGCGACTGTAGACCATAGATAACTTAGACTGCGCATGACGTCATTTGACTGATACCAACATATCTACATCTACATCTACACTGCGCAAGCCACCCAACGGTGTGTGGCGGAGGGCACTTTACGTGCCACTGTCATTACCTCCGTTTCCTGCTCCACTCGCGTATGGTTCGCGGGAAGAACGACTGCCGGAAAGCCTCCGTGCGCGCTCGAATCTCTCTAAATTTTCATTCGTGATCTCCTCGGGAGGTATAAGTAGGGGGAAGCAATATATTCGATACCTCATCCAGAAACGCACGCTCTCGAAACCTGGCGAGCAAGCTACACCGCGATGCAGAGCGCCTCTCTTGCAGAGTCTGCCACTCGAGTTTGCTAAACATCTCCGTAACGCCATCACGGTTACCAATAACCTTGTGACAAAACGCGCCACTCTTCTTTGGATCTCTATCTCCTCCGTCAACCCGATCTGGTACGGATCCCACACTGATGAGCAATACTCAAGTATAGGTCGAACGAGTGTTTTGTAAGCCACCTCCTTTGTTGATGGACTACATTTTCTAAGGACTCTCCCAATGAATCCCAACCCGGTACCCGCCTTACCAACAATTAATTCTATATGATCTTTCCACTTCAAATCGTTCCGCACGCATACTCCCAGATATTTTACAGAAGTAACTGCTACCAGTGTTTGTTCCGCTATCATATAATCATACAATGAAGGATGCTTCTTTCTATGTATTCGCAATACATTACATTTGTCTATGTTAAGGGTCAGTTGCCACTCCCTGCACAAAGTGCCTATCGGCTGCAGATCTTCCTGCATTTCGCTACAATTTTCTAATGCTGCAACTTCTCTGTATTCTACAGCATCATCCGCGAAAAGCCACATGGAACTTCCGACACTATCTACTAGGTCATTTATATATACTGTGAAAAGCAATGGTACACCCCTGTGGCACGAGAGATGTTACTTTATCGTCTGTAGACGTCTCTCCATTGAGAACAACACGCTGTGTTCTGTTTGCTAAAATCTCTTCAATGCAGCCCCACAGCTGGTCTGATATTTCGTAGGCTCTTACTTTGTTTATCAGGTGACAGTGCGGAACTGTATCGAACGCCTTCCGGAAGTCAAGGAAAATGGCATCTACCTGGGAGCCTGTATCTAATATTTTCTGGGTCTCACGAACAAATAAAGCGAGTTGGGTCTCACACTATCGCTGTTTCCCGAATCCATGTTGATTCCTACAGAGTAGATTCTTTGTTTTCAGAAACGACATGATACGCGAGCAAAAAACATGTTTTAAATTTTACAACAGATCGACGTCAGAGATATAGGTCTATAGTTTTGCGCATCTGCTCGACGACCCTTCTTGAAGACTGGGACTACCTGTGCTCTTTTCCAATCATTTGGAACCTTCCGTTCCTCTGGAGGCTTGCGGTACACGGCTGTTAGAAGGGGGGCAAGTTCTTTCGCGTACTCTGTGTAGAATCGAATTGGTATCCCGTCAGGTCCAGTGGACTTTCCTCTGTTGAGTGATTCCAGTTGCTTCTCTATTCCTTGGACACGTGACTCAGATCATTACTCATTTATAGTGCGCAATTAAAGACACTTTTGTTACAGATCAAATGTTGTGCTTTTTACTAGATGCAGAAGTAAAGACCTTCACGTATGCTCAGATAAGTCTTGTTTTGTATCCTACAGATTTGGTAAAGTGACAAAAATCTCAGTTGTGTAAATGAATTACTGTAAAATACTTGCAGAGGTATTTCCAAAAGTTGAAAGTTAGGATGGATGTTGGTTGTTGCATGTAAAACTTGGTGAATGATTAAGACTTTGAGACGACATATCATTAATATATAGCTCACTACACCAGTATAATCAACGTTTTGTAATATATTACGCTCCCTGTCCTGATATCGTTTCGGTATCTGTACTGGATTAAGTAAAAGTTAGAAAATATATATCCTTATTTTACGTAAATATCTGATATTACGTACATAAACGAATTTACTTTCTCACAAAAGGTTACTAAATCATTTCACACATATTCTTGTGGAATCTGTAGAAAACGAATGCTGCATTCGAAATTATTATTTTGTCTTCCACTCCTGTAGAAGCGGTAAACTACAAGAATTCACAGTGAAAAAAAAAGTGTTCACTAAAGGATAGTCATTCTGTCGCTTGTTAAAAGAACTATCAGTACATTTCAACTTGGCCGCATGTAGAAACGATAAACATTGCTTTATTATCTGGAATTTCGGAGGAACTAGGTTAACTGCACTACTGCATGTATAAGAGTAGTACCACAGTTCGTTGAACTGTCAAAATCAGAGCTTGATTTCAGCTATGAACGAGAGAAACTGTAACTGCCAGCTCCACTTCACACTGGTCGTAATGGCAGAAGCTCGGCCTTCTGCCCCGAGTCACGTGACTTAGATGTTGTTTTAAAGCGTTAACGCGGCAGAGATAGTGACATGCGCAGTCTATGTTATATATGGTCTATGGTCGCTGTCATAGAGTAAATATCTCTGGAGTGAGCATTGCGTTCTGCGCATGTTGTCGGCATTAAACCAGGATTGTCACGTGTTTTCGGGACTTCGCTGTGCGTGTGTGCTTTCTGCAGCGTTTGAAGTTTATGATATAAAGAGTTTTTTTTTTGTGTTTCACCTTTCGTTGATAGTGTAATAGCGAGGGTGAATTACTGTTGTTGCTGCGGATGCAAAGAAAAATATGTGAAAGGAGGGATAGTAACTTTTCATGGCTACATACCATGTAGCTCTAATTATAGTTATCATATTAGTAAGAGACACTGTATATGTTTAAAAATTTCGATACGCCTTATAATTAAGGCTTGATTCTGTAGACCTCTTTTTTCTACGATTTTATGACTTTATAACAGATATTACGGCTCGTACAAAAGCTTACAAACAATCGCTTCCTCTCGTAAATTTGCTAGTGGAACAGGAAAGGGAATGATTAGTTGTTTCAGTAAATACTAACCTCCATGGATTTATCAATGACATGTCGATTATGTATATAGATTACTCAGTCTACCATTTATTTAATAAACTGGGAGCAAGTACTTAAAATGCGTTAAATAAATACCTCAAAGTGCCACCAGTAAGAAAAATTGTACTTTAGGTCGCAAAAACGAGAAAATAAATACGCAGAAATACAAGAAAAAAGGACGAATTAGCAGGAATATAATCGCTAATGTGTGACAAACTCGGTGTTTTTCGGACTCTTGCAAAAGTTCTAGCGTACTGTGAAGTCGTTTTGCAGGACTATCGCTGCAAAAATGTACGTCAGGGTCTGTAATACTGTAAAGTGCCGTATCATACCGAAAACTACCAAAAATCGAGTGCATCTGAACTGTGACACCTATCGCAAAGAAGCAGAATGTAATATCACTTGCCTGTAAAAGTTACGTAGCTGGTTTATTCCCGGTATCAAATAGATACTGTTAAAATGTCTGCGCAACAAATATAAATAATCCACGACACGTACGAAAAGAATCCATCTGTACTAGGGATGTAGTGACATTCTAAACATACAGGGCGCTATGCGTACAAACATACAACGTCCCGAGATCACGTGACCAGGCCGGCAATGTATGGTGACAACACAAAATCTGTTCTGCGCATGTGAAAGCTCACTCCAGAGATATTTACTCTATGGTCGCGATCACGGACATACATTATTGTGTCTGTGGTGACGATTGTTATTTTAGACTGGGGTGTCCGTGATGTTTTGGTTGTGGTCGATTTCTGCACCACGAAGATGGCGCAATACCTGCAAGTAAACAGAAAAATACTATTTTGTAGCATTATTACGAGACTTAATATTTTTCTATTTCAGTAAAACCGCAAAAAGACGACTGCATAACAATACACACTCACAACATCACACAAAATACGAATGTAAACCCAAGTATCGGCGCTTGATAATGAGAATAGATTGTGCTATGGATGATAAAATACGTATGTGGTTCAGCGTCTTATTTGTTTCAATGATGAATGACTCACTTGGAGGGTTTCATGAAACATGGATTGCGATGACTGAACTAAAAGCTACATCTGTGGTGTACGTATCATTGCGAGGTTAGTTTTAAGAGGGCGTGCTGCAAAATATTACCTCCGAATTTTTAATATGATAACTCTTACAGTTTTTTAAATAAATAAAATTTATTACCAAAGGAATTAAAATTAACGGGGGACCAATACACTGTATCCGTTTTGCAGATGATGACTCAGTAAAGGAAATGGAGTTTATATTGCTAAAATTTACCAAACTCCTAAGAGAATTTAATCTAAAAATAAGATGAAAACGAAAACTATGGTAGTAGAAAAGACAAAATGGTAAAGTTAATATTAAACTAGAAGATTGTGTTCTAGAGCAGGTTTAGAGCTTCTGTTATTTGGGGAACACAATCACTGACGACAATAAATGTATCACAGATATAAAGAGAAGAATAACCTTGGCAAGGCAAGCTTTCCAAAATAAAAGGACAATGATACGAGCCTAGAAAGTAGGAAAAAATTTGCCAAAACTTTTGTCTGGAGTGTCTTAACATACGAATGTGAAGCGTGGATTCTGGGAAAGCCTGAGAAAAAGAGACTGGAACCAGTGGAAATGTGGATATGGAGAAGAATGACGAAAACAAGTTGGGTAGATTGAAAAGTAATGAACAGGTCTTAACAGAAGTGAATGAGAACAGAACGCCGCTGGAAGAAAAAAATCAAAAATGATAGGGCACATAATGAGACATAACCAGTTCCTAAAGAATGTATTTGAAGGAAAAGTTTTAGGGGAAAAAACCAAGAGGTAGGCCAAGAGCAACTTATTTTAATAACATCAAAGAAGATATGTGGATAAAATCGTATGAAGAACTGAAGAGAATGACAGTGGAGAGAGGGACATGGCTATATCGACAAGGCATAGCGTTTAGTTGATGATGATGATGATGATTACCATTCTACATCTTTCTTGTTTACGTCTACACATTTATTTCGCAACATAATCACCCTGGCGACGTACGCAGATGAAAATAGGATGGGACCAAATCGGTACAGTATGGAGGATGATCGATGATAGTGAAAATAAGGCGTCGGATTGTTGTAGATGTCGCACCGCTTCGTTATGCTGAATTAGAGGCTGCTTCGTGCGTGGACGAACTCTTGGAATTCGAGTTTCCAGTTTTCTGAGGCTCTCGCAGTACACTGCTATGTCACATGCTACAGGTGGGAGTCTCTAGTGGCAGAGGGTTGTAACTTCGTCACCGAAGCGGGAAGGTCGATCGAGTAATACGCATGGTATGTGATACATCAACTCGTCTTGAGATCGGAATAAAAAATTCGGAGGTATTACTGTCCACATTACCTCGTAGAAACCCTGTGGCATCAACAGAGACGCAAAAAAGAATGAAATCTTTATTGTGCCGATGTAAGTGCTACATTAGTTCAAGGCCATAACCATACATTAAGTCTAGTTTACACGACGACATTGGGTTGAGCCACTCGTTGCGTGGAATGAGTTGCACGCAAATGGTTTCATATTTGACTGTAGACATGGCGAAACCAGCATACAATTCAGTTTCGTCGTTTTGTGGGTTTCTGGGTCGTGTCTGAAATGCAAGTTCTGGCAACTGCATGTCGCACGAGTTGTGATGGAGTTAAAGTTTGTTGCGTGGAATCGCTGCATGAGGGGGAAAAAAAAAACAAAAAAAACGTGTTTCGATTCGTGACTGGATGAAAAAAAGACGTCAGCTCGGTTGCTCACCATTCTTGCTGGCTGAAATAATTTGTAAAGGAAGACGGAAGATGTTCTTTTACTTGTCTTAGAATGTCACCAGAACTGTTCACATTTCTTCTACATAGAGTTAATTTTACAATAATCAATAAAGATGCTCTAATGCATGACGCACTTCGTCAGAACTTAAATTACATATCACATTGCGTGCATTACAATCGAGAACACTGGGCATGCTATAAGATGGGGATTTATTTGGTGACGACACTTTTTCATCAAAACCGATAATTATTAACATTAACAGCAGTAATAATTCGAAGGCTGCGTTAAAAAGAGAATGGTTTGCAAACTACTCTCTTGAAGATAGATCTGATCAGTGGCAATATTTCAAAATTCTAACATATGTGAATGGGGAACACTGCTGCGACGCTTCAGACAGGTGAATATTGAATAAAGAAGGAAAAAAAGGGGTGAGGGAGAGAGAGAGAGAGAGAGTCGGCCAAAGCGAGCTTTGGGATTTTAGTCTTGTAGACGAGAGCACTTCCACAGCTAGAATTACATTTCCTTGTTTTTTCACGATTCAGTTGTATATGTGCTGCTAATGCAATAAATTATGCCCTGCAGCTCAGATATTGTCAAACCTTCTGTGTTCTGATCGCACGTGATGGTGTCAGGAGCAGCAATATGTTGCTTATTTTAGTTATCAGCATCACTGAAATCCCACTGACACCTACACTCTACGAACACACATAAACTGAAAAACTATGCAACTAGTGTCGCCAAAGTTGGAACACGCCGAAACTGTTTAGTTTCACCGATGAGTTGCGCAAATAGCGAACATTATTCTCCGTTCCCCGCTGCATATTTCAGTTTGTCTACACTCTACGAACACACACATCCTCAAAACTCATGCAACTAGTGTCGCCAAAGTTGGAATACGCCGAAACTGTTTAGTTTCACCGATGAGTTGCGCAAATAGCGAACATTATTCTCCGTTCCCCACTGCATATTTCAGTTTGTCTACACTCTACGAACACACACATCCTCAAAACTCATGCAACTAGTGTAGCCAAAGTTGGAACACCCCGAAACTGTTTAGTTTCACCGATGAGTTGCGCAAATAGCGAACATTATTCTCCGTTCCCCGCTGCATATTTCAGTTTGTCTACACTCTACGAACACACACATCCTCAAAACTCATGCAACTAGTGTCGCCAAAGTTGGAATACGCCGAAACTGTTTAGTTTCACCGATGAGTTGCGCAAATAGCGACCATTATTCTCCGTTCCCCACTGCATATTTCAGTTTGTCTACACTCTACGAACACACACATCCTCAAAACTCATGCAACTAGTGTCGCCAAAGTTGGAACACGCCGAAACTGTTTAGTTTCACCGATGAGTTGCGCAAATATGGAACATTATTCTCCGTTCCCCACTGCATATTTCAGTTTGTCTACACTCTACGAACACACACATCCTCAAAACTCATGCAACTAGTGTCGCCAAAGTTGGAACACGCCGAAACTGTTTAGTTTCACCGATGAGTTGCGCAAATAGCGACCATTATTCTCCGTTCCCCACTGCATATTTCAGTTTGTCTACACTCTACGAACACACACATCCTCAAAACTCATGCAACTAGTGTCGCCAAAGTTGGAACACGCCGAAACTGTTTAGTTTCACCGATGAGTTGCGCAAATATGGAACATTATTCTCCGTTCCCCACTGCATATTTCAGTTTGTCTACACTCTACGAACACACACATCCTCAAAACTCATGCAACTAGTGTAGCCAAAGTTGGAACACGCCGAAACTGTTTAGTTTCACCGATGAGTTGCGCAAATAGCGAACATTATTCTCCGTTCCCCGCTGCATATTTCAGTTTGTCTACACTCTACGAACACACACATCCTCAAAACTCATGCAACTAGTGTCGCCAAAGTTGGAATACGCCGAAACTGTTTAGTTTCACCGATGAGTTGCGCAAA